>NC_041389.1:65007894-65009458 GCF_002162155.2 Triticum dicoccoides | reverse complement strand
GAAAATGCATCCTACTATCGGGTGTAGTTACACCCATTTTTCATATACTACTATGTGGTAGTATATACTCTACTTTACTATTTTTACTATTTTCATATACTATATCTAAGATACTATAAAGCGAGTTATGTGAAAAAATTGCATGTGAGCCCATGTTTTTATAATATTTTTCAAATACGTACATATTTGTACGTAAAAAGGAGTATGCTCAAAATATACTACATACTACCTAAAAATAGTATATATACTACCTAAACATTCTTACATACTACATATTACAAGTACATACTCTCCCATATGATAGATACTACGTAGAACATATGAAACAAAAGTGAGAGTAACTACACTCGGTAGTAAAAAAAATTATACATATATATATATATGTGGGACACTATTCTAATTTCGGGATTAAAATAACTATTTGGATCACAATCGACTCTATATAGGGCGCGTTGGAGACGTTCCCGAACTCCCGAACCGGCCGAGAAGAAAAAAGAAAAAGCCCTCCCGACCTTATCCCCACGCCAGCTCTACGCCATCCCCGCCCCCTCGGCACCTTCCCAGGCAACAGGCGCCGCCGCCGGCACCTCCCTCCTTGGCAGTAGGCACCGCCGTCACCACTTCCCTTCCCGGCAGCAAGCACCGCCGCCCCCAACTTCCTCCGGCGGCAGTGTCACATCCCTGGTCCTGTTATGCACTGGGCTAGACCTCATGTGAGCATCATGTTTTAATTCAAATGAAATTTGAATTGAGGAATTTTCAAAGCCTCAGAAACCTTCTAAAAATGATCAACATTAAAATCTCCTCAAAGAAGTCCAAGAAAATGTTCCTCTTAGTCTCTGAAAATATTGCAAAGAGGTAGAACTCAAAACAATATTTTTGGTATCTCAAAGTTAATTATTTTGGGCCTTTGAATTAAATAAATAGCTATTTGCATTGGATATATATATTATATATAAATAATATATGTCCAATAATTACTGGAACATTTTATGTGGTTTGGTATATTTTAGTTCTAGCCACATAATTATTCTCAGGATTTTATAAAATGGTTTAGTATTTTTACTAAACCAAAACAAAACAGAACAAAATAGAAAACAATAAATAAAAGCAGAGAGAGAGAACTTACCTCAGCTTACCTGGCAGCCCACCCGCAGCCCAACAGCTGGCCAGCCCATCTGGCCGGCCCAGCCCACCTCCTCCCCCTTGTCATCTTCCTCCTCAGCCAGGAGGACGAACAGGTGCGTGGCGGGCGCCGACGCTGCCCCGGCCACCTCCTGCTTCCCCTGGCCACCTCCTGCTTCCTCCTCGACGCCCCGGTGACGCCACGCGCCTCCCCGACCCCCCTCTCACTTCCCCTCTCCCTCTGGACCGCTCCCCCTCCTCTGGCTCTCTCTTTCCCTCTCTTCCTGTGATCCCCGAGCGCACCGCAGCACGCCGCCGAGCACCACCGCGGCCACCGCCTCCCCCTCGCCTCTCCGACGCGCCCCCGAGCTCCGCCGTGACGTCCCCGTCCCTACCACGAAGCCACAAGACGCCGGACGCCCTGGAGCGCCGTCACCGA
>NC_041389.1:65005255-65007884 GCF_002162155.2 Triticum dicoccoides | reverse complement strand
TCTCCCTCTGGACCGCTCCCCCTCCTCTGGCTCTCTCTTTCCCTCTCTTCCTGTGATCCCCGAGCGCACCGCAGCACGCCGCCGAGCACCACCGCGGCCACCGCCTTCCCCTCGCCTCTCCGACGCGCCCCCGAGCTCCGCCGTGACGTCCCCGTCCCTACCATGAAGCCACAAGACGCCGGACGCCCTGGAGCGCCGTCACCGACGCCATCTTCTTCCTCTGCACCGACGGCCGTCGTCGCTTGATTCGCCGCCCACAGAGCGTCCCCGGCCTCGCCCTCGCGCTCGTTGGACTCGCGGTGAGCCGCTGAACCGTTCCCCTCTTCTTCCCATGCCGTTTGGCCGCTCTAGCCATTGCTTCCGCCGGACCCGAGAGCTCGCCGCCGCCGTGCCTCATCACCGTCGTGGCCAGAGCCACCGTGGCTCAAAGCCGGGCACACCACCGTGCTCCAAACCTCACTAGGAGCACGTAGAACCCACCAGCTTCCCCTCCCGAGCACCACAACGCCAAACCCGCAGGTGCCCGAACTCCGGCCGCCGCCTTGGAGCTCGCCGCCGTCGACTCAGGCCACCCCAGCTCCTCCCGTTCGCTCCATTAGATGCGCTGCTTTGCCAGCTAGCCGTAGCCGCAAACCACGAGTAAAACGGTGTCCTGTAGCGCAAACCCGACGCGGACGCCGCCGCGATCTGAGGTTGCCGGCGGTTAAAAGCCGGCAGCTGACGTGGCGCTGATTTAGTTAGCACTAATGACCACGCTAAACACCCCCACAGCCACTGACAGTGGGCCCCACCCCTGGTCAAACCCCAGTCAGCGCTGGGTTTGACCGGGATTAGCTCCTGTGTCACTGACGTGTGGCCCCCACACGTCAGGTTTGACCTGGGGCGCCCAGTTGACCCTGCTGACGTCACTGTGACGTGGTGCTGACGCCATAATCATTTCTGGATTTAATATTATTCAGGAAATTCCAGAAAATGCCTAAAACTTCTAAAATTCATAGTAATTCAACCGTAACTCCAAATTAAATAATTTATATATGAAAAATTATCAGAAAAATTCAAGGAATCCATCTGTACCATTTTCATGCATGTTAGAACAACTTATAGATGCTGTTTAGCACAAATCATATAAAGGGCATTTAAATAATCACATATGGAGTTTGAATTTGAATCTTGTATTCAAACCAACTTCATTTAATCTGTTGCTAGTTGCATTAGCTCAAACCACATTCATTTTGCCATGTCATGAGCATGCATCATTTTGTGAATTGCATTGATTGTGTTCTTCTTTGTTGCCGGTATCTGTTCCCTCCCGGTAGACGATGTTCCGACGTTGTGATCGTTGACACTGATGAAGACTCAATGTTATCTTCAGAAATGCCAGGCAAGCAAAACCCCCTTGTTCATTCCGATAAAATCCCACTCTCTCGCTCCTGCTCTCTTTTACTACATTAGGACAACAACGATTCATCTGTTACTTGCTGCGGTAGCTGAACCCCTTTATCCTCTGCATGACCTGTCATTCCACAGTAAATAGATGAAACCCACTAGCATGAGTAGGAGTTGTTTGAGCCCTGTTGTGCCTACTCATTCATGCTTGTTTGTCATGCCTGCTACTGCTTAGAGTTGAGTCGGGTCTGATTCATCGGGGATGAATCAGAGGTGTATGAACATGTCCTACTGTGTGTGAGCTAAGTGTGTGAACACGATTTGGTAAAAGGTATCGGTGAGAGGCCATGTAGGAGTACATGGTGGGTTGTCTCATTGAAGCCATCCTTAGGAACTGAGTTCTGTGTTTGTGATCCATGATTCAGCTACTACCATACATTGGGCCCTGAAATATGACCCCGCTCGACTTCTTATTCACCCTTGCCTCTGTCCAGGAGTTGCAAGTAGTTTCTGGTGCTTGTAGTATGCTGGAGGTCGTGGACAGCGCTGACCGTAGGGGTGGGCTGTGATGCGGTAGGCACGTGGCCGGGTATACCGGGCGCCCGTTTGGTGTCACGGAACCCTGTTCACATCGTTTGGGGCTGTGAGCGAAACTCCGGCCGGATCTCCTCATGGATGGAACCCGAATAGGCGATAAACCTGGACTAGAGACTTGAGTGTTTAGGTAGGTCGTGGTCTACACCCACGTCGGCTTTCGCTTGAAGTCTGCCGAGCACATGTCGTGTGCAGACGCTAAGTGGTGGAAACATGTATGAAGAAGTACACCCCTGCAGGGTTAACATCATCTATTCGAATAGCCGTGTCCGCGGAAAAGGACTTCTGGGTTGCTTATATCAGTTCATAGACAAGTGAAAGTGGATACCCTAAAAGACGCAAGATAAGCGTGAGTGCTATGGTTGGCGTTCTCGTAGGGAGACGGGAGCGGATCCATAGTGGTGTATTGATATGGTGAATATGTGGACTCGTGTGCGCCACCTCAAAAGAGTTGCTTGCAGTCGTAGTTTAGGATAGCCACCGAGTCAAAGCTGGCTTGCTGCAGTTAAACCCCACCACCCCTTTGTTGATAATGATGCATATGTAGTTAGTTCTGATGTAAGTCTTGCTGGGTACATTTGTACTCACGTTTGCCTATTTTATGTTTTGCAGAGAGACTTCGGTCTCACTAGTAGTTCCACGTGGACTT
>NC_041389.1:64999862-65005115 GCF_002162155.2 Triticum dicoccoides | reverse complement strand
CGGCATGTGTCCTTCTTCGTTCCTGTGTCTGTCCCTTCGGGGAAATGTCACGCGATGAATACCGGAGTCCTGTTAGCCCGCTACAGCCCGGTTCACCGGAGTCCTGCTAGCCCAGTGCTACAGCCTGGATTCACTCGCTGATGACCGACACGTTCGATGCTGGGTCATGGATGCCTGTCCCTGTAAGTTTGTGCCACTTTGGGTTTACGACTAGCCATGTCAGCCCGGGCTCCTTATCATATGGATGCTAGCGACACTGTCATATACGTGTGCCAAAAGGCGCAAACGGTCCCGGGCAAAGGTAAGGCGACACCCGTGGGAATACCGTGCGTGAGGCCGCAAAGTGATATGAGGTGTTACATGCTAGATCGATGTGGCATTGAGTCGGGGTCCTGACAGCGTTGGTATTAGAGCTTGACTGCCTGTAGGATTACCAAGCCAAACTGGTCGAAGTTGAGTCTAGAAATGCTTTAGTTATATAAGGGAATTGATTGTGGGATGGAACGTAAGGCTCTTTTTACTCCTTGTACCTCATGGCCTTCTGATCTGAGCCATCATCTTCTCTTCTACGGGGATTAAGAACTAGGCTATCTCTTCTTTCTATTAGGATCACGTGTTACTAATCAGTAGACTTATAGATTGTTGGATTTAAGTCTCAGTTCAGTTCCTACTACTTCCGTATGTTAATTGTTGATCTCGGAACCTTGATATTATGCTTCTGAGTGGTTATGCCACCATTTTGTAGTATGTCTCAAATCTCTTCTGAGCATTTACAGCCGTTATGCTATTCGAGTCATTCCAGGTTTCTAAATAGTCTGATGCATTTGCAAAATCCTTTCCCTCTGGTTTCGATGCTCCTTTATGCCAGCTCAATCACACTAATTGTTGAGTTGAGGTATTCTACTGCCTCGACCTTTATGTTGGAATAATTATTATGACCCTAGGTGTTTTAGGGAATCATCTAGTAGTCTAGCCATGTTTTGTGTTCCCAGTGTGATGATTCTGGCCGTCATTATCGAAAGCATCCCGCGATGCCATTTAGTTAGTAGGTATTCTATTTCTGGGTTCTGAACCCGAGATTCACTCTACCTACTTCATGTTGATAGTAATTGCTAGTGCCTTTAGGATATTAGTAACCTTTGCGATAGTCCTTGAAGTCCGTGGTATCTTCTTTTTCCAAATACCATGAACTACTTATGGCAGAAGTTCCTCATTGAACTGAACGATCACAACCAGAGTGCTCTTGATGAGTTCTCCATTATATATTATGGCTCTGCCAGTTCTACTTTTCTGCATGGGTTATCCGGAAGAAATATGTTGAACTTCGTTCGACATGCTAAACCATGCATCCACAACTCAGAAAATCATATGTTCCTTTGAGTTGTCCCTTTTTAGTTGTCTACTGACCTTCGTCTATCAATTGATAGTCAAGAGTATGCGTGCGTTCGTTTATCGATGCCTATTACTCTTGTGGTCCGTCAAGCCATTCTATCGCGGAATGACTAGGAGAAACAAACACCAGTACCTCTTCCATATCCAGGATTGGGTCAAAGAAGTTGTGCTCCGCAGAACAAATTGCTAATCCAGCTTTTGTTCTGCTCTACCTTGGAGTATTACATATTTTATATCGAGATTGTTATAGAAATTGCACACCATCCTATGAACTCTTGGTACAGTGATACTTCTTGCCATCATTGTTCATTCCTCGGTTCCTGTGTTATTGTAACCGGAATGCCGACAAATGAATCATGGTGTGTGAAATCAATACTCCCAGCAACCTCGTTGCTTGGTAGTTAAAGGATAATAATTTCATTCTTAGCGTGTTGGTTTTTGAATCATCCTTCTAAGACTGATCGTGCTACCTAGTCCTTATTTCGGTGCACCATTCGATTGATGAGTTAGGATCTTGTCAAGTCCTCACTCATTTGATCATATCGTCTTGCCCTCAAAAGCGAGATTGTCCTCGATCTTAGTAACATATCGGTGGTTCGTGATTTTCCGGATATCTTCTCGAAAGTATCACCAGGTTGTCACCTGACTGTTATGTTGAGCTCGTGATCAAGTCGGTTTATCCTGTAAACCACCCCTTCTCCAAGAATCCGTGTTGGATACCCTGAGCTAGTTGGATAAACTAAACAACAACTTGGAGAGTTGGAAGATAAAAGCTTGTCCGACTTAGTTCATGTTAAGGGATATCTTTTTGTGTGTGTGTGTGTGTTGAAGAAAGATGATATCTTCATCAATTGGTCCTTGTGAACAATTGTTGGATCTATTATCTTACCCAAACCTTTGATTGAGTATGGGCTATCATCCAATCAGACCAGAACCAACAATATTCGTAATGTTGTCTTACTCGTGGTTGATCCCTTGAGCATACACCATTATATCTTTTGGGTCTGACCAATGCTATCACTTGTTCACTTAACTATGGAATTCCTTTTAAAAGGAAACCCAGATGAATTGTTGTTGTGCCCATTGACAACATCCTTGTCTTCTCCATAATTTTGCTGAACATTAAGCTAGTGTTGGAAACTTTTGAAAGCATTTGTTCATGCTAGCTCATGAAGCATATGTTCGGATGTAAGAAGTGACTTCCTCTAGTTCATGTGCATTTGATGCAAGTTGCCGTCGTGGACTCGAGAAAGTCAATGTTGCTTCCTCTGGAATCATCGTAAGTCAGTCATGCACACGTGCGAAGTATTCTGTGGTCTGGAGACTTGCAACCTTCATTCCATATGTGTATCCTAGCACACCAAGCCCCTGACTGATTTGTTCAAGGAGAAGGAGTATCTTCATAAGAGCTAATCCGGACTTATGAAAGAACTTCGATATCCTCACTGATGGTTCCCAACCAGAACTCGGTAGTGTTTTATTGTAAGACTACCATGTGGTCATGCTTGTCTAGGACATCGTGTTCACACGTGTGTAGCAGAACCAGCTCATGTTTTGGAGTT
The DNA here is from genome assembly GCF_002162155.2 of Triticum dicoccoides. Taxonomy (NCBI): domain Eukaryota; kingdom Viridiplantae; phylum Streptophyta; class Magnoliopsida; order Poales; family Poaceae; genus Triticum; species Triticum dicoccoides. Next base: position 65,002,161 of record NC_041389.1, on the reverse strand, counting down.
GCTATCGTAGTTCATTTTCTGAGAATCTCGCAACGTTATCTCGTCAAATTGTGTTGCAACCTTTCATTTATCTTCCTAGACTCGATGAGCCTGGAATATTCTGACACCAACCAGATCTGAATCTCAGGCGGATATGATGGTTGGAATATTTCCCAAGAATTATAAAATTGGTCGCGCGATAACCGGTAAAGTGGATGTCGTGGCCAACACACCCAGCCGGAAGACCTGTTATTATAATATCTTGATTGATGAAGTTGGCCACCTCCCCATAGGGATTTCGTAGGATTTACTCCCTAGTTGCCCCTATGGATTTTTGTGTTCCCGAAGTCCGACCTTTTTACTTGATGTTTTAGATATCAAACCATATCTATGAATGGGTTACACTAGCACATCAAGGAGAACATTAGAAGCGGAGTGCTAAATGTCTCTCGGTCGATCATCCAGATTTTATTTCCTTGGCCCTGCCAAGGGTGAAATCTGAGAAGGTGTTATCTTCCTTTGCATCTGCATCCTCCATCACCCTTCATCATGGTAGTAAGTTGTGTTACCGGACCCTTGACACGGATGTTGGTAAAACCTTGATGATTATGGAATGCTCAAGTTCTTGAGAGCACGCGCAAGTGCTAGGTTTGATCGTCGGCATTAACTGTATAGCGCTCTCAATTTCCTCGGTTATGCTATAACCATTCCAATAGTGGAATAACTCTCTATTGTTGAGCCTCTCCCCAGTTACCAGAATCATTCCCAGCATTTGCATTTTGTTCCCAGCTTGCACCGCCAATGTGCCATTCAACCATGGGTCCCTTCCATTTCCGGTGATAAGCAAACTCATCCATTACGTTGTCTTCAACAAGGTAATCCACATCATCCAAGTCCAAGTATGCCATTCTACCGACCCCCGCCAATCGATTGCTGTGATTTGCCTTAGGCTGATATAGAGAGTCTCAATGATCTCTATATCAAAGGTAATTCTTTTTGCCACTTAAGAGGGATATATATCTACGAGTCACCGTCCCTAAGGTGCCTCGTTGTGGTATCATGGCAACTCAACTCCTCGCTACGTTGACAATCGTTTACCACCTTCTTAGGTGTGGAATCGTTGTCTACCTAGTGAACCTTCATCATCTGTTCCACTCCATTCCTCTAGAGGTGTGCTTCGTCTCTCAGCTTGAGAGATATTTCCATGTCTCAATCCATGAGTTGATCCCAAGTTGTTCGATCTTCGAGGAGATCGATCCTTCTAGAGTTTTCCTTCCCTCTTCTTGTCATGTTAGTTGGAGTTCTCAGAACAAGACGACAAGACAAAGATGGTGATTGAATCAACGCTCTTATGAAGTGCACCCTGGATCGTGAAGATTATACTAGTTGCGTTTCCCCTTCACCTTACCCTACGCTTGAATCTCGGGACGAGATTTTTGTTTAGTGGGGGTGAGTTGTCACATCCCTGGTCCTGTTATGCACTGGGCTAGACCTCATGTGAGCATCATGTTTTAATTCAAATGAAATTTGAATTGAGGAATTTTCAAAGCCTCAGAAACCTTCTAAAAATGATCAACATTAAAATCTCCTCAAAGAAGTCCAAGAAAATGTTCCTCTTAGTCTCTGAAAATATTGCAAAGAGGTAGAACTCAAAACAATATTTTTGGTATCTCAGAGTTAATTATTTTTGGGCCTTTGAATTAAATAAATAGCTATTTGCATTGGATATATATATTATATATAAATAATATATGTCCAATAATTACTGGAACATTTTATGTGGTTTGGTATATTTTAGTTCTAGCCACATAATTATTCTCAGGATTTCATAAAATGGTTTAGTATTTTTACTAAACCAAAACAAAACAGAACAAAATAGAAAACAATAAATAAAAGCAGAGAGAGAGAACTTACCTCAGCTTACCTGGCAGCCCACCCGCAGCCCAACAGCTGGCCAGCCCATCTGGCCGGCCCAGCCCACCTCCTCCCCCTTGTCATCTTCCTCCTCAGCCAGGAGGACGAACAGGTGCGTGGCGGGCGCCGACGCTGCCCCGGCCACCTCCTGCTTCCCCTGGCCACCTCATGCTTCCTCCTCGACGCCCCGGTGACGCCACGCGCCTCCCCGACCCCCCTCTCACTTCCCCTCTCCTCTGGACCGCTCCCCCTCCTCTGGCTCTCTCTTTCCCTCTCTTCCTGTGATCCCCGAGTGCACCGCAGCACGCCGCCGAGCACCACCGCGGCCACCGCCTTCCCCTCGCCTCTCCGACGCGCCCCCGAGCTCCGCCGTGACGTCCCCGTCCCTACCACGAAGCCACACGAC
>NC_041389.1:64997164-64999482 GCF_002162155.2 Triticum dicoccoides | reverse complement strand
CCGTTCCCCTCTTCTTCCCATGCCGTTTGGCCGCTCTAGCCATTGCTTCCGCCGGACCCGAGAGCTCGCCGCCGCCGTGCCTCGTCACCGTCGTGGCCAGAGCCACCGTGGCTCAAAGCCGGGCACACCACCGTGCTCCAAACCTCACTAGGAGCACGTAGAACCCACCAGCTTCCCCTCCCGAGCACCACAACGCCAAACCCGCAGGTGCCCGAACTCCGGCCGCCGCCTTGGAGCTCGCCGCCGTCGACTCAGGCCACCCCAGCTCCTCCCGTTCGCTCCATTAGATGCGCTGCTTTGCCAGCTAGCCGTAGCCGCAAACCACGAGTAAAACGGTGCCCTGTAGCACAAACCCGACGCGGACGCCGCCGCGATCTGAGGTTGCCGGCGGTTAAAAGCCGGCAGCTGACGTGGCGCTGATTTAGTTAGCACTAATGACCACGCTAAACACCCCCACAGCCACTGACAGTGGGCCCCACCCCTGGTCAAACCCCAGTCAGCGCTGGGTTTGACCGGGATTAGCTCCTGTGTCACTGACGTGTGGCCCCCACACGTCAGGTTTGACCTGGGGCGCCCAGTTGACCCTGCTGACGTCACTGTGACGTGGTGCTGACGCCATAATCATTTCTGGATTTAATATTATTCAGGAAATTCCAGAAAATGCCTAAAACTTCTAAAATTCATAGTAATTCAACCGTAACTCCAAATTAAATAATTTATATATGAAAAATTATCAGAAAAATTCAAGGAATCCATCTGTACCATTTTCATGCATGTTAGAACAACTTATAGATGCTGTTTAGCACAAATCATATAAAGGGCATTTAAATAATCACATATGGAGTTTGAATTTGAATCTTGTATTCAAACCAACTTCATTTAATCTGTTGCTAGTTGCATTAGCTCAAAACACATTCATTTTGCCATGTCATGAGCATGCATCATTTTGTGCATTGCATTGATTGTGTTCTTCTTTGTTGCCGGTATCTGTTCCCTCCCGGTAGACGATGTTCCGACGTTGTGATCGTTGACACTGATGAAGACTCAATGTTATCTTCAGAAATGCCAGGCAAGCAAAACCCCCTTGTTCATTCCGATAAAATCCCACTCTCTCGCTCCTGCTCTCTTTTACTACATTAGGACAACAACGATTCATCTGTTACTTGCTGCGGTAGCTGAACCCCTTTATCCTCTGCATGACCTGTCATTCCACAGTAAATAGATGAAACCCACTAGCATGAGTAGGAGTTGTTTGAGCCCTGTTGTGCCTACTCATTCATGCTTGTTTGTCATGCCTGCTACTGCTTAGAGTTGAGTCGGGTCTGATTCATTGGGGATGAATCAGAGGTGTATGAACATGTCCTACTGTGTGTGAGCTAAGTGTGTGAACATGATTTGGTAAAAGGTATCGGTGAGAGGCCATGTAGGAGTACATGGTGGGTTGTCTCATTGAAGCCATCCTTAGGAACTGAGTTCTGTGTTTGTGATCCATGATTCAGCTACTACCATACATTGGGCCCTGAAATATGACCCCGCTCGACTTCTTATTCACCCTTGTCCTCTGTCCAGGAGTTGCAAGTAGTTTCTGGTGCTTGTAGTATGCTGGAGGCCATGGACAGCGCTGACCGTAGGGGTGGGCTGTGATGCGGTAGGCACGTGGCTGGGTATATCGGGCGCCCGTTTGGTGTCACGGAACCCTGTTCACATCGTTTGGGGCTGTGAGCGAAACTCCGGCCGGATCTCCTCATGGATGGAACCCGAATAGGCGATAAACCTGGACTAGAGACTTGAGTGTTTAGGTAGGTCGTGGTCTACACCCACGTCGGCTTTCGCTTGAAGTCTGCCGAGCACATGTCGTGTGCAGACGCTAAGTGGTGGAAACATGTATGAAGAAGTACACCCCTGCAGGGTTAACATCATCTATTCGAATAGCCGTGTCCGCGGAAAAGGACTTCTGGGTTGCTTATATCAGTTCATAGACAAGTGAAAGTGGATACCCTAAAAGACGCAAGATAAGCGTGAGTGCTATGGTTGGCGTTCTCGTAGGGAGACGGGAGCGGATCCATAGTGGTGTATTGATATGGTGAATATGTGGACTCGTGTGCGCCACCTCAAAAGAGTTGCTTGCAGTCGTAGTTTAGGATAGCCACCGAGTCAAAGCTGGCTTGCTGCAGTTAAACCCCACCACCCCTTTGTTGATAATGATGCATATGTAGTTAGTTCTGATGTAAGTCTTGCTGGGTACATTTGTACTCACGTTTGCCTATTTTATGTTTTGCAGAGAGACTTCGGTCTCACTAGTAGTTCCACGTGGACTT
>NC_041389.1:64988283-64996890 GCF_002162155.2 Triticum dicoccoides | reverse complement strand
GCCATGGTAGCTTGCTACTGCTCCGGAACACTTAGGCTGGCCGGCATGTGTCCTTCTTCGTTCCTGTGTCTGTCCCTTCGGGGAAATGTCACGCGATGAATACCGGAGTCCTGTTAGCCCGCTACAGCCCGGTTCACCGGAGTCCTGCTAGCCCAGTGCTACAGCCTGGATTCACTCGCTGATGACCGACACGTTCGATGCTGGGTCATGGATGCCTGTCCCTGTAAGTTTGTGCCACTTTGGGTTTACGACTAGCCATGTCAGCCCGGGCTCCTTATCATATGGATGCTAGCGACACTGTCATATACGTGTGCCAAAAGGCGCAAACGGTCCCGGGCAAAGGTAAGGCGACACCCGTGGGAATACCGTGCGTGAGGCCGCAAAGTGATATGAGGTGTTACATGCTAGATCGATGTGGCATTGAGTCAGGGTCCTGACAGGCAGAAGCGCGGCCGCCTCCATCTCCCTCCCCAGCAGACGCACCACCGACCTCACCTCCCCCCCCGGCAGCCGCGCTGTCGCGACTCCACCTCCTGGCCGGGCCGCCGCGCGCCTCCAACTCCCGGCTTCCCGGTGCCGCCCTGTCGGCCACCTCCTGCGGCCCAGCTCAATCCAGTCCCGCCGGCTTCCGCCATGCAAGCCAACCAGGACACCTCCACCGCGACAGAGACGTCGCCCCGCGCTCCCCACCGGCTTGCCCTTGCTGCCTGCCCCGTGCCTCCAATCGGAGCACCCCATCGCCGTCCATCGTGGCACCTCGCCACCACTTGCAGATGGAGGAGGCCTCGGCCTGCAGCTAGAGGAGTTCTTGACCTGCATCTGCAGATGAATGGCACATCCGGGAGAGATAGGAGATGGCAGCGCACCTCCCACTCACCATGGACGGCGTCCCCTCCTCTGCTCGAACTTCTTCTCCAACCTCAGCCTCGCCAACCTGATATTCCTCGGTGAAGCCCGGCAAGTGGTGTGCTCTTTCTGTTACTGTTCTTCCTCACAAAAGGTTGTCTATTCCCTGTAGATTCTGCAAAACCACCATTTTCTGCAGTATGGTTGCAGTCCATTGTGTTGATTTTTAACAGTCCAATTGTGTCTACCACTCCACCTGCAGCATGTGTCCGCAACCGTTGGCCAACTCTGACCACTCCAACTTCCTGCTCCTCTCTTATAATTCATCTTTTCTCCTATCCAAGTATGCGTGTGCGCAGCTGAAGTTCAACAATTGGGCAGAGAGCCGGAGTCGGCGCGTCAACGTCATAAAGGACAATGGGCCGCCTCTGATGCTGCGCACAGGCTTGAGGCAGTGTCATCAAACCCCGTCAGATTGCACATCCACAGTCCACCCGAGCTCCATGTCCAGCTGGGTCCGATGCAAGGACGTAAGGTCCTATCTGACCTCTCTTCTTTCTCTGAAACAAGCACGAAGAAGCATCAGGTATTTGATGCTCTTTAGTTCTACGAAGTGCTAGCTATATTGTACATGTACAAGCCGTGCATATGCTGGCTGGAGCGTGTGTGCACTGGTGCGTGGGGCATGTACTCTCTTTTTTAGATGCTTGTACTGAAAAACGTGGGCATTTTCTAAATCAGATAGAGGGGTTGGTTGTTGATTCAGGTGAATATCTTTGTCTCTCTTTCAAGTTTTGTGTTACTGTGAAACATTGTTGTTTCCGTGAGTTGATCTGTTCAGAATAAACTTCTTGGAAGATTTTTTAGAAGAAAACAAAAAAACATCCAATTTCTTGCGAAAACACTAGAAGTTCACATACTAAAAATGTACACTTGTAACCTCAAAAAAAAGTATAGTTGTTTTAAAAAAAGAAGTCCAAATTAAAAGAGCGGAGTTGTTCATTTGTCAATTATAAAACTGGGTTTTTCACCTTTACAAAAAATAAACCAAGAAGTTCAAATAAAAAAGCAAATCGGTTAAAAAATTATACAAACAAAAAATGGTATTTCCCCATTTCGAGAAAAAAAACTAGAGGTTCAAATTTAAATAACGGAGAAGTTCAATGTTTATTAAAAACCCAAGAAGGTCAAATCAAAAAGTAGAGTAGTTCCTGAAGTTTGTCCCTTCTTTCTAAAAAAACTAGAAGTTAAAATTTAAATAACGGAGCGGTTTGATGTCTATTACAAAACCAAGAAGTTCAAATTACAAAAGTAGAGCAGTTTAATATTTATATTAAACTCGTATTTTCCTTGTTAGTAAAGAAATAAAAACAAGAAGTTCAAATCAAACTAATGTAGTAGTTTAATGTATACGGAAAGCTCAAATTCTTTTCGTTCCTAGAAAAACAAAAGGTATGAAGTTAAATTTAAAAAAAATGTTTGATGCTTATTTAAAAACCATATTTTTTGAATAAAACTAAGAAGTTAAAATTAAAATATCAGATAAGTTCGAAGTTAATAAAACATTAGAATAACAGAGCATTTCATTTTCGCCGTTAAACCGAGAAGTTCAAATTAAACTAACAAAGGAGTTCAATAAAAAATTTGGATTTCCCAGGAATATGCAAACATATGCGCTTACTGTTGGAAGTTCTAGTTCATCGCGTGCCATAGTTTGGAAAACAAGTTTTTTTAGGGAGCTAAAAAACTATGTTTTTTTAATGCCCAAGTAATTCACGTATGAATACCTCTAGAATTTTGATGGGGAAAAATGGTAACACAAATAAAACATAACATTTTTATCAGAAAAAAGTAAGATTCGCGCGAGAAGTTCATCTTTCAAAAAAGGAAAAAGTTCACGACGAGAACAAAAGGAAGAAAAGTATCACGACACAAAAACCAACAAGGTTCACCGAATGAAACGTAGTAAGTTCGGAGAATAAAACAACATAATATTTTTTTGGAGTAAGATTAACTGGTGAACCCCCAAAAAGATTAATAAAAATAAAACCGATAAGTTCAATTTCAAACAACGAAGAAGTTCGATGTTTTTTAAAAACCTTCAATTTTCACATTTCTAAAAAATACTCAATGAAATTCAAATAAAAAATCTAGAGCGGTTCAATGTTTATAAAAAAACTCAGATATTTTCACGTACTCGAGCAGTTTGATATTTATTTGAAAACTCGGGTTTTTCCGGCTACTAAAGAATAAAACTAATAAGTTCAATTTGAAATAATGAAGAAGTTTGATGTTTCTAACAAAATTCCAACTTTCAATTTATAAATAATTGAAGTTCTAACCGACCTTCAATTGCGTGTAATTCGACGTATACACAAAAATACGACAGTAATTCATAGTGAAAACAACGAGAAGTTCAAGTAATGCAAGGAATGCATTTCAAGTGAGAATAAAACTATAGAAAAATAAAAACTTAAAAGTTTTGTTGAAAGAAGTTTGAGTGCTTTGTCCGGAGAAGATAGAAATCCTTCAAAGAGGTTCACCTTGTATTTCCATGTTCGAAAACACAAAAAAGAAATTGTTCTTTTGCATTTTAAAATAATTCTCTCAATCCACAAAGAAGTTCAGTTATTATTTGGAAGCAATTTGATTTCAAAAATAAAATAAAAAATTTAAATTATAAAGATTAAAAAAATAAAACCAGGAAGTCCATATTAAAAAGATGGAGAAGTTCGATGATTATAGAAAACTCAGATTTTCCTTGTTATTAAAGAGTGGGAACAAGAAGCTCAAAAAAATAACAAGAAGGTTAACTTTTAAAAATAGAGCGCTTCAAAATTCATAAAAAGATTAATAAATAAAACCAGGAAGTCCATATTAAAAAGATGGAGAAGTTCGATAATTATAGAAAACTCAGATTTTCCTCGTTATTAAAGAGTGGAAACAAGAAGTTCAAAAATAAAATAACAAGAAGTTCAACTTTTCAAAATAGAGCGCTTTGAAATACATAAAAAAGGATTAAGAAATTAAGATAAATAATTATAAAAAAACTCAGATATTTTCACGTAACCGAGAGAAGTTCGATAGATAAGTGTCAGAAGTTCACGTACTACACGGTGTGCATTTTGTATTAAAAAAGAATAAAAAAGCAAATACTAAAAGTTTTGTTGTTATAAGTTCAACTCCTCGGTCAGAGAAAGTTTAAAAAAATATTGTGAGAGAGGTTTGTACAAAAGGTATATCATTTGTGTAACACTTGACGAACGGATGAGAAAATTACAAATGAAAATACATCACAGAAGTTCAACGTGAAAACAGCAGGAAGTTCAACTACTACACTGAATGAATTTTAGATGAAAAACTTTCAAAATCGTCGCGAGTATGAAAAAATGATCAACACGGAAAAGTTGCGTGTTTACAGCAGCTTTCCATCGGTATATCACCCGCTCAATTCCCGTGAGTGGGATGAAGAGCTACGAGCAGTGGATGAAGATCTACGAGCAAAAAAATCACGTGAAAAACAGAGTGAAGTTCAGGTACACGCGCCGAGAAGTTTAGGTTCTTCATGCAGTGCATTTTCGAAGAATCTGTTTCGCGGTAGAGGCAGAACGAATGATCCCGCCGTTTTCGGAATTACTTGAAAACAGCTAGGAATCAGAGAAAACCATCAACATAAAAAAGTTTTGCATTTTCCGTAGCTTTTCAACGGTATATTATTTTCCCAATTCCGATAAAGTTTGTAGAAATTACGGTGAAAATACGTTTTTCGCCATTTTCGAAACTGACTTAAAACCGTAAAGAATTGGGACAAACAATACATTCCAAAAAGTTTCACATTTGTTCAAGCTTTCCAATGCCGTATCATTTGCTGCATTCGGACGCACGGTTAGAAAATTAGCTCGAAAATACGTACTCGGTAGGACTTGGACCATTTTCTAAATTACTCTTAAAGCATTCAAAATTAGACACAAACTTTCCAGATGAAAAGGTAGCGCATTTTCATAAGCTTTCCAACGCCATATCATATGCCTCCATTGGATTAGCCGTTTAGAAATGACATAAAAAACGAACTCAGCTGTTCGGTTTACGAAATTTTACGTTTTTTCAAATTACTCTTTAACCATAGGGAATTAGAAAAAACTTTCAATATGTGGAAGGAGCGGTTTTGCAGCAGCTTTCCAACTCCATATTATATGCCTCATTCCGATAAACGGTTTAGATATGCGGTCGAAATTACGATTCATGTTTTTTGTGTGAAGAAAAAAGGGTTTTCAAAACTGCTCTTAAACCGCTTACATTTTGCGAAAAATTTAACTTGGGTCATAATACTCTGTCGATAGCTTTCCATCGGTATATAGCAAGCCCTATTTGGGCAATTTTGCGGGAAGTTCAACCTAGCACAGGGGGAAGTTCAGGTCGAACAACTCAGGCAGTAAAATCGCAAAAAACGCGAGTTCTTCACGACCCGAGTGCAAAATCCGCCTATGAGCGAGATTCCTATCTAAAACGAGTATTTAGTTGCTAAAAATCGTTTGAAGATTACATTTACATCACATGGAACACGACTAACCAGAAAAACTCGCGGTAGAAGGCACGGTTGCGAAGATAGCCCAAGGTCGGGTTCGTACAGAGAGAAGTTCAGGCGCGCGTACAAACAAAAATACGTCACAAAAGTTCAACGTGAAAACATCATGAAGTTCAACTACTACGTTGAATGAATTTCAGATGAAAAAAATTTAAAATCGTTGCGAGTATGAAAAAATGATCAACACGGGAAAGTTGTATTTTTACAACAGCTTTTCATCGGTATATCACTTGCTCAATTCCGGTGAGTGGATGGAGAGCTAGGAGCAGTGGATAGAGATATACGAGCAAAAAAAAGCATGTGAAAAACAGAGTGAAGTTCAAGTACACGTGCCGAGAAGTTCAGGTTCTTCATGCGATGCATTTTCGAAGAATCAGTTTCGCGATAAAGACAGAACGAATGATCTCGCCATTTTCGCAATTACTTGAAAACGGCTGGGAATCAGAGAAAACCATCAACATGAAAAAGTTTCGCATTTTCCGTAGCTTTTCAGCGGTATATTATTTGCCCCATTTCAATAAAGTATGTTGAAATTATGCCAAAAATACGTTTTTAGCCATTTTCCACTTTGACTTAAAACTATAAAAAATTAGGAGAAACAATATATACAAAAAAGTTTTGCATTTTCTCAAGCTTTCCAACACCGTATTATTTGTTGCATTCGGCCATACGGTTAAAAAATTATCTCGAAAATACAAACTCGGTGGAACTTGTACCGTTTTCTGAATTACTTTTAAACCTTTCCAAATTAGAAAAAACTTTTAACATGAAAAAGTAGCGCATTTTCACAAGCTTTCCAATGCCATATCATTTGCCTCAAATGGATTAGTTGTTTAGAAATTACATTCAAAATACGAACTCGGCTGTTCGGTTTGCGAAATTCGATTTTCAAACTTACTCTTTATCCATAGGGAATTAGAGAAAACTTTCAACATGTCGAAGGAGCGGTTTTGCAACAGCTTTCCAATGCTATATTATTTACCTCATTCCGATAAACGGTTTAGAAATGCGATCAAAAATACGATTCACGTTTTTTGTATGAAGAAAAAACGGTTTTCAAAACTGCTCTTAAACCGCTTACATTTTGCCAAAAATTTAACTTGGATCATGATATTGGTGTCCGTAGCTTTCCAACGGTATATCGCAAGTCCCATTTGGACACTTTTTAGCCGAAGTTCAACCCAGTACAGAGGGAAGTTCAGGCGCGTTACTCAAGCAGTTCAGGTTGTGATTAGAATATTATTCTGATCCCGTGATCAGAATAGTGTTTATATATATACAGACGGTCTATTCTTCTAATATTAGCAGAATAACTATTCTGATAACACTTCCGCACTGCACGCTCAATGCAAGTGCACGTCATTCTTTAAACCAAGTGTGCTGCAGTGCTCACACGAGTGAACTTCTCGTCGGAAAAAACTGCATGTGTTGTTTTTTCGGTACTGTTTTTGCTCTAGGTTTTTAGACGTTTATCGGAATGAGGCATGTAATATATGTTGAAAAGCTATGGATTAGGCGCAACTTCGCCATGTTGAACACTTTTCGAGATTCCGCACGGTTTAAGAGCAGTTTTGAAAATGGTGCGGCGCACGACGAGTGACAGCGAGCGCTTTTTCGCGGTTTATTTTCTAAACCGCTCATCGGAATGAAGCAAATGATACATTGTTGTAAAGATATCATTGAGGCGCACCTTTTTGATATCTATTATTTTCTCTAATTCATTATGATTTAAGAGTAGTTTTTAATTTAGTAAATCGCGAAATTCTATTTTTTTCAAATTTTTTAGCAATTTTCATACTGTTTTCACTTCAATTTTTGAACCATTTGTCGAAACGAGGCGTGTGATACGCCGTTGGAAAGCTACGAACGAGGCGCAAATTTCATATGGTGGAATGTTTTTGATATTCCTTATGGTTTTTAGTTAATTTTGAAAATTGTGCGGCTGACGAAGAGATGTAGTGGCCGTTTTTCGTGAAATTTTCACAAACTGCTGGTCGAAATGATTCAAATTATACGCCGTTGGAAATATATCGACTAGGCGCAACTTTTTCATGTAGAACACTCTCACCAATTCTTCACGGTTTAAAAGCAGTTTTGAAACTACCGAAGTGTGGGTACTCTGTTTTTCGCGACACCCAAATCGACGAGTGAACTTCATCAGACAGAAAACCGCACTGCAGCAGACGGGCAAGTGAACTTCATGGTTTTTTTTTGTCGGACATAAATTTTCCAAGACGAGCAAGTGAACCGCTTCAATAAGAAAAATGAACCACAACACTTTCAAAAGCGAACCACATGAGTTATTGTTGACGTTTTCATGTAACACATTTTTTGGGATAGCGTTTTTCATTAACATGTTTTGACTTTTTTGGGGATAGCGTTTTTCATTAACATGTTTTGGGACTGTAATGACGAGCCAAGTGCACTGCATTTTCTATTTTGTCCTTTTTTTTGTGTTAACGCGTCCGAACTCTAGAGTAGAGGCAAGTGTACTGCATTAGTTTTTTTTCTAACTATTTTGATTCTTTCATTCAAATGAACCGCTTGAGATGAAACGAACCTCTAGTCAAAAACAATGAAACGTTTTTCTGTGTATTTTGCACAAATGACAACTCCACCGTCATACATTTTTTTGAGAAAAATAAAACTCAATCCGTGGATCATCTGCACCCGTGTACACCATAAACTGCATAGTCGCCGAAGTGGGCTGCAAAACAATGTGCAAAAAAATGTGTGGTGGAGGACTGCCGGTGACTAGACTGCAAGCGGAGATGGGGAACACGGAGGGCGTTGGGCGTAGTGCATGGGCCCGTGGTCAGAACTGCAAGCCGCCGTCGCTAGAGCTGCATGCCGCCCTGCAACAAAAGAGCATCCTACAGTGCTCACCGTCAGCAAAGACCAAACAGTGAAGAATTGGATCTTGGGCATTTTTTGTGTATCTACAGCGTGGATGGAGGCTCCAAGGAACTGCATGTTGATGAGGAGAGAGCTACATGCGAGGGGGTTCGTCGATCTGCACATCATGGTCGTCGGTGATTGCGAGCGCTGACAGTAGGGGAGGGAAAGACCTGCAAGCGCGAGGTCGGTGGACTGCACGGGAGGAGCAACCCCCAATTTCATACGAATACAAACTAAACCTCATCAGCGCCGAGATGTAACAAACCACCGCCTAGTGG
>NC_041389.1:64950779-64987876 GCF_002162155.2 Triticum dicoccoides | reverse complement strand
GCACCGGCGTAGAAGGTGAGGGGGTTGGGGTGGGAGGTGGGAGGCCACTGGTGGTGCAGGGATGGGACGGCCGGAGGTGGGAGGAAGGAGGTGCGGGGGAGGTGGTGCTCGGGGTCGGGAGCGCCGGCGGGGCATGGCGCCTCGATGGAAGAAGGTGGAAGGCGGATCGGGGGTGTGACGCAGGGAAGAAGGTGGAGGGGGGTCGGGGGAGTGACGCAGGGAAGGTGGCAGGGATTTGGGTGTGGTGAGGTGGGTCGAGGGACGAGGGATCGCTAGTGTTAGCATAATAAGCATTTTTTAGGTGCAGAATAAGGTCTTAAGGGTGTTATAAAGCCTCTGCTGACTTGATGCATTAATTGTTTTATATGTACATATATTAACACTTCTTTCTTCTTTTAGCCCTCCGGATCAAGCCAAACTTCCGTAAGGAGACGAGGCCCGAAGAAAAGGTTGCGCCAAGATGAAAGGTTCACGGTCATAGAAGTTGCTCGAGATGGCCAACCGATTGCTCCCAAGCGGACCAAGGACACGTTTTTACATCAGTGTGGAGTTGTTGTTAGGGACAGCATCCCGATCAACATCCAAGAATGGAATAAGAAGAAGGACCCTGAAGTTTATTATGTCCAGGATAGACTGAAAGATGATCTTTGGAACTCGTTGATGACAAATTTCATCCTACCGCCAGAGAAGGATCCGAATAACCCAGTTATAGAGCGTAAGGTCAAGGCGTTTTATCTTAAGAAGATGGCAGAACTATTCAAGAATTGGAAGAAAGATTTGAACAAAAAGTTTGTCGACAAAGACAAGACTCCAGAATTCACTGGTAAATATGAGAAGATAAAAGATCACTGGCCGCATTTGTGTCCTACAAGAAATAGGAGAAGGGTAAGAAAATGTCACTGATAAATAAGCAAAATGCTGCAAAGAAGAAGTATCACCATGTTACGGATCGGTGGCTACAGGAAAGCCCGGCCTACGTGGGACAAAGCTGAGCAAGACCTGCTTGCTAAAGGGGTCCAACCAGCGACATTGCACTGGCCAGATCGGTCAAGGACTTGGTTCTTCGGGGTTGGGGGACCTTTGGACCCAGAATCAGGGAAGTGTGTTTAGATGAAAGCTCAACCTGCAATACCCATCAAGAATCTTGAGGAAGCAATCCAGACAGCGCAGGAAGGGAGGTTCTAGCCCAACAGAGAGAAGGACTAGCTGATAGAGGCCCTCGGGAATCCTGAACACCCTGGACGAACACGAGGCACATCAGGCTCCATTCCATGGGTGCGTGGATTTCCCGACAATGGTGGTTATAGAAGACGACAGAGAAAGAAGAAAGAGGAAGCAAGCAAAATGCAGAAGATCAATGCAAAAATAGCAACACTAGAAGAACTTGAGAGCCAGCGAGCTATCGGCCAACCATCTCAGCGGCAAGAAGATCCTTCATTCGACGCCGCCGAAGTTACCCCACCATCTCAGTGTAGAAGCAGCATGGCTTCCACGGAGCTCATTCAGCCTGATATCACGGCTCCTCGCTACCCCGTGGATAGTATCACGGAGAATGAACATTGTGTGCTAATGGCGAAATGCCATAACCTGACCTTGAAGGTGGCGGTCGGCTCTGTCTTACCTCCTCGAGCTAAGGGAACTTTCCATTGCTGTCTGATTCCACATGGCTTTGCTATTGTCAGGGTGGATGAAATAATGGAAGGATTTGAGGGGCTGGAGCTTGATTACCCTACAGGTGAAGGGGAGATTCTTCTGGAAAATGCCTTAAGGAGTACCTGGCTATGGAAAAAGGAGAACATCAAGATTCCAAATTGGACGCCGCCTCAACAGACTCAGCCGGATCCTCAGCGGACTCCTCCTCATAGTCCAGCTCTACTATCTCCGCTGCCCGAGTCATCTCTGGCGTCAGCCGTCTCTGCCGCCTCAGCGGACTCTAATGGAGGAGGCCCCTCAGCAGAATTCTCCTCCGCCTCAGCTATCTCCGGCACATTAGCCATCTCCGCCGCCACAGCAACAGCGGAAGAGAGGCGCCGTTGCTCCGGCGGCTAGCAGCACAACATGCAAGAAATTCAGAGCTGGTCCAAGACTCAGGGCTCCTCCAAAGTTACCATATGAGAGGACTGACGAGGAAAGAAAGGACATCGATGCTGCCAAAGTGCAGTCCCATTTTGAACGGAGACATCCACCTCCAAAGGAAAAATAGATCCGGTGAAAGTGAAGCGCACTCTGGATGCCCTTAAGCGACCACCACACCTCCGCCGCAATCCAACTTTGAACGTTGTATTGAAAAGACATATGATGAAGCGCGGCGGTTGGGAAGTACTACCAGTGCTGCAAGACGAAGTAGGAAAACTTCCCAGCTCGGTGAATAGGAGAAGCAATCGTGCCCCCCGCTTAAGGTGTCTAGCGATATCACTAATCATCCGGGGCTATTGCCTGGTACCACTCTTGCTGATTACGTTGGCGATGATGTACAGTTTGAAATTGCTATGGTGGTAGCGCCCTTTACATACGAGCACATGAAGCCTCTCGTCAAACCTGATCAGCTCCCGCATCTACCAACGATGATGCGAAGATTGCATGACTGGTACTTGGAAACCTGCAGCAAGGATGGGACTGACAATATTTTGCTGGGAATTAAAGATGAGCACGACTTCATTGGAGTCGACCTGATGCCTATTGAATTTGTGGTATTATTTCAGTTATGCAATCAAGACGCCCTCGACAAACAACTCATGACATGTTATTGTTTGTAAGTATTACTTCTGTAATTAAGTCTCTAGCTCAGCTTGTTCATTGCATGTATATATAATTATCCTCACTATATTATGCAGATTGAAGATCGTCGAATGCAAAACAGGACAAATCTATGACATTGGGTTCATTAGCCCAAATACCGTAAATGAATGGACAGTACAAAACAAAGTTGAAGATAATGAGGAAAACTTGCTAAAAGCGTTCCTTCGACATCAAAACAAAAGGGAAATACTCTTTCCTTACAACTTCAAGTGAGTGTTACTATCTTATGCGTATTCGCTTTTGCTTACTCGAGGTTAAGTACTGTAATTGATGAGCTATGCATGTGCAGCTTCCACTTTATTCTGCTATCCATTAGCTTGACGGGATAGTAGTAACTGCCTTAGACTTGAGACGTAAAGATCCTAAGGATTATGCGGACATGAGCACAATGCTCTAGAAGTAAGTTCAATCATTATCGCACCATATCGGCAACTTTTGTTCATTTCCTGATATCAAGTAATCATTTTCTATGCCGGGCAGGGTTTGGGAAAAGTTCACAACAATGGTTCAGGGTCTGAAGAACGAACTGCAGTTTACACACCCCAAAGTAAGTAGTACTAGCCAGTTCCGCGCATCTCTCATTGATTCTAGTTTCATCAATACCATTATCATGCTTGATTATTAGTTTGATTGAACTCTATTTTTGTGAAATGCTTGTTGCAGGCAGGCGGGAATAATTTATGTGGATACTACATTTGTGAGTTCATGCGCCACTCGACCTCTGAGCGGGGCTTCTCTGACCAACAATTTGAAGTACGTAAAAAAATTCACAATTTTATTTTATTACCATCAATTGTGTTGAATTTCATTGATATATATGTATTGACTCCCTTCTTTAAATTAGATGCGGCAGATGCGGGAAGAACTCCTACCACATGATTGCATACGGGCAATTCAAGAAGAATTGACGGGATTCTTTCTTGACCACGCCATACATGAAAAGGGAGAATACCATACGAAAATTCAATGGAATTTTGGTGCTTGATTATGTCAGGGATCGGAAGAGATGTTATATTGTACATATGTAGTAGCGTCGGATAGATATATGAAAACTTGTTGTTCGACCAAGTACGGAGAAAGAGAGGTCAATTCTCTCTATATATATGTTCATGACGATCTTGTGTAATTAATGGTTCCTTCATTTGCTTGCTAGCATCGAGTTCTCTCTATATGCAGTAGTTAGAGTCGACCAAGCACGGAGAAAAAGAGGTCACTTCTCTCTATATGTAGTAGCTAGCTAACATAATATGAAACCCCTAAACCCTCCAAAACCCCTAAAACCCCCCCTTTCAAAAAAAATTCTAGCACCTGGGAGCTGCTGACGCGTGACTGTCTTTTAGTTCCGGTCGGTGTTACCAACCGGGACTAAAGGTCCTCCTGCCTAGGCACTCCACAGCGGCCACGTGAAGCTCCTTAAGTCCTGATTCATAAGCCAATCGAAACTAAAAGTAATGGGTATTTGTCCCGATCAATTTGTCCCGGTTGCAGAACCGGAACTAAAGGCTCACTGAAACCGGGACCATAGCCCTGTTTTCTACTAATGACCTGTGCACAGCTCTGCCACGCTGACCATCAAAACACTGGCCCATAGCTTCGGACACCCATTGCAGCGCGGCGGCCACCATGGTAGCCCCGCAGCTCCAGACCCATAGGCAGACCCATACAACCTAACAACAGCTACATCAACTAGTCCGTCGAGTTAGGTTTTCCATGATTTTCTCAAGACATAGCCCATAATGACTCATGCTTACACATGGAGGCTACTTAACCTGGAACCCATACAATCCCGTTGAACCCGAGCCTTTGTTCCAGCTTGCAAAACTCTTAAAGACCCAACATACCAATTCACCGAGATGGTTCATTGATTATGTTCATAAGAGCATCTTCAATAGCCGCTCAATGCGAGGCGCACTAAAATCTGGTTTGCGGCGGGCCCATCGCTAGGTTTGACGCGGCGCGCAGCACTGGCTCCAGCAGCCGCGCTAAAATGCAGCGCGCGCGCAGCTCCAGCAATGCGCTAAAATGCAGCGTGCGTGAGCAGCCGGCGCATCATATTTTGTTGCATTTGGTACACAACACATCCTCAAAACAAAGATATGGCATATAATTTAAATCACAAACATCATTCAACAAAGTTTAAAATAAATAGTTTAATTTATTACAACTCAAACAAATAGTATCTTTCATGAAATACAACAAATAGTTCAACAATACAAAATCAAACGCATAAATCATGATGCTCTCTGGCGGCCATTCCAAGCCCACCACTCCTTAATGAGATCCTTCTTGAGTTCATTATGCGCTACCGGACGTTGAATGGCATGATAGGAGGCAACAAAACGGGCCACCCTTTCAGCCCTCCGCCGCACTCGCACGGGATGTCCCAAGAGCTCATAGTGAGAGTAGTCTACATCTTGGCCAGGCTCATTCTTGATGATCATGTTGTGCATGATCACACAAGCGTGCATTATGTACCAAAGCATCTTTTGATCCCCAAAACTAGTCGGTCCTCTCACAATAGCAAATTGGGCTTGCAAAATCCCAAAAGCTCTCTCCACATCTTTTCTAGCCGCTGCCTGGGCATTGTGGAAATCAAGATAATTCTTACCTTCTGTTTTTTTCAACGGCTTCACAAATGTTTGCCACTTTGGGTAGATGCCATCTGCAAGATAGTAGCCATGGTTGTATGTACGACCATTAGCTACAAACTACACCGGTGATAATTCACCATTTGCAATTTTACTCATCAGTGGTGACCGGTTGACAATGTTGATGTCATTCAAAGATCCAGGCATTTCAAAAAAGGCATGCCAAATCCAAGTCTCTTGATCGGCCAACGCTCCAAGGATTATAGTGGAACCCTTTTTTGTCCGTGGAATTGGCCATGCCATGCCTTTGGATAATTCTTCCAACTCCAATGCATGCAATCTATTGAGCCAAGCATACCTGGGAACCCGCGAGCTTTGTTCATCTCCAATAGCCTTGCGACGTCTTCAACATTGGGAGTTCTCAAGTACTCTGGGCCAAAAACTTGCACAATTCCGACTGCGAAGCGCTTGACACACATGATGGCTTGTCTCTCACCCATGGCCAAGTGATCATCAAGTAGATCAGCGGGGATATCGTATGCCAACATACGCAAAGCGGCGGTCACCTTCTGAAAGGTGCTATGCCCGAGCTCTCCGGCGACATTCCTCCTCTGCTGAAAAAACCGGTCATGGCTCGCTAATTTCTCTGCAATGCGCCTGAACAACTCGGTGCTCATCCTAAACCGGCGACGAAAGTACGACTCGGGGTATGTGGGATTCTCCACAAAATAGTGCCTCACTAATCTGTTGTGGGCATCAATCCTATCCCTCCAAATTTTCTGCCGACCCATAACCGAACCACCGTGCTTCGGTTTTTTATTGATGTGCATAGCTAGGATCATTGCAAGATCCTCCTCCTCTTCCATATCAAATTCTTCCTTGGAAGAATCATATGACGAACTCATCTAAAATGTTCAAAACTAGGCTATAAACAACATGCACCAAATTTCATGTAAAAATGTGGAAGTTGGAAGCAATACATACCTTGCGGGCCTTTTGTCGAACACCTTGCGGGCGCCAAGCGGCGGTGGGCGGCTGGGCGCTGTTTGTCAGAGGACTACCGCACGCGACGGGCGGCGCTGACTAGAGAGACAGGGAGGAAGCCGCGGCCGCACAGGAAGAAACCGGGGAAGCGCCGGAACGGTCGCCAGAAAAATGGGGTGGCACGGCTGGATGGGTAGGTGGAGTTGCGCGCGAGCGCTCAAGAGTCCAGTGCGCGGGAGCGGACGCAGCAAAAAAGCGGCGCGCGATGGCGTTTCTGCCCGCGCGCTGAACTACATATGCCGCACGCGCGGTTTTTGCGCGTCTGCTGGAGCGCCCGGAACGGTAGCGCGCGCGCTAAAAGCACTAGTTTTTCAGCGCGGCTGTTGGAGATGCTCTAATGAGGCACCTATGAATAGTAGCATGTCATCTAATGCGATTCCCAACCCCGGTACTTAATAGCAATATAAGCTTACACGGTGGTTACAAGGAACATATAAAAGGACGTTAGTTTTAGTGCGGCTTTTTGGTGCCCAGACTCATCTGCATCCAATCAGAAAAACAGAATCAAAATAAATACTAGAAAAAAAATCAAAAAATTCTAATTTTTTGTGTGGTAGATAATTTGATACTGAGGTTCGTTTTGATTTTTAGATCATGGACATCTGAGCAGCTCTCAACAAAAAAGATAAATCGGATCAGAACGGTGTGTGAATAGTAAATATTTTTACAGACCCTGAATTTGTCTTTTTTCCGAGAGCTGCTTACCCAAATTGTTTGAAAACTGGAGCGAACCTCACACATCAAATTATCTACTAGACAATTTTTTGGGGGATTTTTTTTGGGTTTTTCTAGTATTTGTTTTGATTTTTTTCACCAGGGCGGGTGTAGTTGAGCCTCGGCTCAGAAGAGGATTGCCGTGTAAGCTTCTGCCATTGGGTGTTAATGCGTAGTCATAGTCCTATACCCACACACTATCATGGCATACTACAATGCATATTGAAACTATGTGTATCATGATCAAAGTGTTACTTGCCCTGTATTGTCGAAGTTCTTCACTCTCACAATCTTGGTAATGCTATACTTCGCTCTGTGACCAATCTATCATAACAAAAGAGTTCACAAAACAAACACACCATACAATGAATCAAACAACAAACAATAAGACTAAGTTGGGTGTATGGTTCAAGTATAAATGAATCATTCTCATTTGGTCTATGTGGTATGATTTAAGTTCAACTGAAGTTCAATTCAAATTTAGTTTCATATTTAAATTCAAATTGGATTAAAAATAATTTAAAGTTTAGTTTATCTGGATTCCAACATTTGAATTCATATTCAACGTTTAAGTTGAAAATAAAAAAGAATTGAAGTTATTGTTCAATCTAGATTTGAATTCAATTTGAATTTAAAAACTCAGGTTTGGGTTCAAAATGAGTTCGGATTGGTTAAATTTGACTTTTGAATCTGTCACAAACAGATTCATTGATTTGTATTTGTGGTTTGGATTCTATGTAGAGTCAAACTTGGGTCAAACTAGCTCTAAAGTGTGTTTTCAACTTTTGGAACACAAAGCAAAAAATAAGTATTAATTTTGGAACCCCTGATCAAAAGTTATGATTAATTCAAATGCCAATTTGAATTGGATTCCAACCCCATGTCATGGCATCAAAACTGGGTGCCATGGCAGCATTTCTGAAAAACTCTGCCATGGCATAAAAAGTTATTGCCGTGACAGCAGTTTTTGCTCCTTATTAAACTTCGTCTGAATTCAGCTCTCTTTTTTGCAAATTTGTAATCCACTCCAATCTTCATTGTTGGCACCCGCACATTACTTTTTTGCAAATTTGTATTCTAGTGGTTCAAATTATAATCCCCTGTTCCCCTCCCACCTTCATTGTTGGCACCCACACATCAACGACGACGATTAACCTTGCTTACATAGGTTTAACCACATAAAGTACCGTTAATGGTAGGTAGGAGTGTGCTTTTTGTTTGAATTATCCTTTTTCATGTAGCTTCAGTATGAAGCTGGAATATCATGTCCATACGTTATTAATCACGAAGTGTTATGTTCATGTGAATGCACAAAGCGCGAGAATGGTTTTCCAAAACATGATATTGCTTTAAGTCATGTATCGATTAGGAACCACCCTCCAAATGTTCAATATATTTTGGATTTAAGTTTTGAGACTATTTTCTTCGTGCAAAAGAAAGAAAGGCTCATAGGTGTCTAGGGTTTTCCTACCTTTCGGCGGTGCCGTCGTCGTCGCTGATTTTGTCTCATCTCCTATGGTCTTAGGGTTATGAGGCGTGGTGGATCCCGATCCTTACCGGTGGAGGTGGCCTTAAGAACACGGAGACACGGTGTATCTCGCCCCCTTGCTGGTGGGTGGGGTCCTACTATGTTTTAGCTTTTTTTGGGTTGATTAGAGTTTGTGTCCTGCATAGAAAGACGAGGCCACGACGGGTCCATAAAGATGGAATAAGATCCACTCAAAAACCGCTATCCAGCATGCTCTCGAAGTACTAAGTTTACAATAAACCGACCATTACAATAAG
This sequence comes from Triticum dicoccoides, assembly GCF_002162155.2. Classification (NCBI taxonomy): domain Eukaryota; kingdom Viridiplantae; phylum Streptophyta; class Magnoliopsida; order Poales; family Poaceae; genus Triticum; species Triticum dicoccoides. The sequence goes on along the minus strand of NC_041389.1, from coordinate 64,978,946 downwards.
CATAATAACATAATGTCGACAATTTACATCAATCAATATGATGAGAAATCGTTGTTTTATCCTTGGCGGACACAATACAATATGTGTCATATCCCTTACTGTCACTCGAATATAGAGCACCACAAAATTAGATCCCACTACAGTGCAAAACTCTCTTTGAAGAAAAACCCATCAAACTTGGCCAAAGTAGATAGATAGATCGGAGATCATACAAAGCTATTTAATTATACAACATGAAAACCTCAAAAGGTTCAATTGAATTTAATGAATAATCTAATCATAAAGTGACACTTCATCATGTCCCAACAAACACATCCACCAATTAAGCTTTGAGACTATTTTCTTCGTGAAAAAGAAAGAAAGGCTCATAGGTGTCTAGGGTTTACCTGCCTTTCGGCGGTGCCGTCGTCGTCGCCGATTTTGTCTCGTCTCCTATGGTCTTAGAGTTATGAGGCGCAGTGGATCCCGATCCTTACCGGTGGAGGGCTTTTGCTTTATTTTTAGATTTTCTTTTATAGTTTCTTTAGGGTTTGTGTTCTGTCTAGAAAGGCGAGGCGGTGACGGCTCTCTAAAGATGGAACAAGGTTCTCCTCGCCTAGCCCTCTTCTTGATGGCGCGTCTCGCGTTGTCGGATGGCGTGTGGGGTGTGTTTACGACAGATCTCACGAGATTCAGTCGATGTTTATCTTCGATAGATTTGTGTGGATCCGGCCTTCATTCGTCCGTTTCTTTGTGTCTTCAGATTGGATCCTTTTGATTTACGCTTCTCTTCATTAGGGGCGTTTGCAAGTTCTAGAGCGTTGGTCCTTTGGGGCTTAGCACAATGATTTTTCGACGGTTTACTACAGCAAGGTTTGCCTCGGCTGCGGTGACGGAGGGGCGCGACGCGCCTTCGATTCGCTCTAGTGCTTATAGTTGTCGTTACGTGTGATGTCTGATGAATGCAGTATATAGGAAGTCTCTCCTGCAAAATTATTTGTAGACTAATTTGGATTAAGTTTTGATATGCATGAGTTGTTTTGTTGGGCCGAAACCCCCGAACGAACCTCCAGATTTCCCCGCCCCCCTCACGCCTCCGCCGCCGGGCGCCGGCGGCTGCCACAGGATGCCCGCACCCGATGGTTGCGACCGCCGCCACGGCGGCGTCCAAGGCCGCTCCTTCCTCCCCATCCACCTTCCCCCACACGCCCCAACCCCGGAGCCCGGCAGCCCCTCCTCCCCGCCCCGACCCATCCCGCCGCTCTCCTTCCGCCACCTCTCACCCTGCGCGCGCTGGTCCGCCTGGGTCATCGCGGCCCTCTCCGACCCCGGGTTCGCTCCCGTCCTCCGCTCCACCGCCATCTCCGACGCCGTCGCCGCCTCCACGGCCGCCGTCGCCGCCTCCACGGCCGCCGTCATCCCCGACCGCCACGCCCTGTCCGCGCTCCTCTCCTTCTGGCATCCGGACTCCCACACCTTCCGCCTCCCCGCCGGGCCCGCCACCTTCTCGCTCGAGGACGCGCTCCTCCTCGCCGGCCTGCCCCCCTCCGGCGCTCCCTTGGACCGGCCCCTCACTCCGACCGAGGAGGACCTCCGCATCCGCCTGGTGGTGGAGAAGGAGAAGATCAGGGAGCTCCACCCGTGCGCCCGCAAAGCCCGGCGGGTGTCAGCGGAGCTGTGGCTCGAGTGGTTCGACAGCAGAATCCGGCCCGGCGAGGACGACGAGCTGCGCCACCTCGGGTTCCTCGCCTACTGGCTCGCCTTCTTTGTTACCCCACGCCTACGGCGCAAGGGCTGGGAGCTACCAGAGTGTCTCTTTGCACTCGCCGCCCGGCTTTATCTTGGCGAGCGCATTGCCCTGGGGCCGGCCGTGGTGGCTAATCTCTATGCTGAGATGGACAGGATTGTTACTTCCGGGGTGGCGGCCGTGGCGAGTGGCCGTGTCGACGTTTGGGCGCCGCTCTGGCTGCTGCAGGCGTGGATATGGGAGCGCTACGACCGCCTGCGGCCGCCGGAGCTGAGAGCACCAGAGTTCCCTGTCTCGAATGTCCGCGTACTCTTTTGTGCTCGGAGGAGGAGGAAGACCACAGATGAGGAGTCTTTACGGGTTTTGCAGGAAGAGGATTGCTTCGAGTGGAGGCCTTACCTGCACAACTCTCTCAACTGGACTGAACCCCAGTGGTTCAGCAAGGAAACCGTCTTGGTGAGCTCTAGAGGTAAGGATAAGCCCGAGTGGTTGGAGGATTACCTTGCAATTATAAGGCAAGCGGCGTTGACTGGATTGTGCGGTGATGGCATGTATAACTCGGCAATGTACAATCCCCACATTGTTGCAAGGCAGCTCGGTTATGATCAGGATGTTCCTTTTCCTATTGTCCATGGGTTCGACTCCAAGGGAATCGAGGTGTGGATACCTGGTATCTGTAGACGCGGGAAGGCCAGCAAGGAATATGTTGCATGGTTGAATGGGCACTTTGTGGGGCACCAGGATGCTGACCAATATGGTAGGTCGGAAATAGCATACCAGGAAAACAGTGATAACTCATCTCCACCGAATGAGCCTAACAGAAATGTTGTAGATACGGCAGGTGATAAATGTAGAGAAAGTACCATGCCAGATAGCAGAAAATGCACCATAGAAGATCTGCTAGCTCAGGAGAACGAAACGGAGGTGGTTGTCCTAGACCTTAGTTCAAGTGATACAGACTGCAGTGCAACTGCGGTGAAAGGAAAGATTGAGAAGAAGAAAAGGCTAGATAAACTCTCTGGAAATGGTGATAGGAATAAGAGAAACAAGGTGTTTGGTGGCCATGAAGGTCTCCAGGCATGTGATGACGGGTTTGAAGGCCGGAAGTACTGTGGTCTCCAAAAAGATCCAAATTCTGACATTAGTAAACGTGATGCACAGCTTGAGAGTGATGATGAATGTGTTGTTCTTGAATCGCATGGTGAGAAATGTGAAGTAATAAACCTCGATGATGATCAGGAAGAGAGTATCCTTGATCCTGAAGATCATGATAGGCAACTTGTCCTGGAGCTAGAAGAGTTTGTGCGCTCTGGGCTTTTCTCACAATGGGAGGAAAGCTCTGATGAAGATGAAGAAGGTGGAAGAAAGCAAGAATCACTGAAGAATAGCAACAATGACCCTTATGCTGAAGCAGCCATGAGAGAGTACCCTGTGTTCTTTGAGCTCATTCCCCAGAGACCACATTACAGAGAGTTGGTGAACAACGATGATGCTCTACGAGATCTGGCCTGCAGTGGAATGTGGTTATTATTGGTTGGCTTGGCAAGGGAGGTGCTCAAGACATCATGTGACACTGAGGCTCTGGAAGTTGCATATTTGATGAAAAAAGCTCGGGAATTGGAACAAAACGGGTTCAATGTGAAGCACTTGATTGCCCGTCTGAAGGAGCCACAGACCCGACTTAGAAGGCTTCAGGATTCCAGGGCAAGGCTTGAGTATGCCCGGACTAAAGCACAAGAATCGGAAGGTGTTAAGTCACTTTCAAACCATTTAAGTAAGCTGAAACACAATATACTAACAATGGAGAGGCATTTGGATGGAAATAAGCAAGCTCGTAGTGCATCTGTGCACAATGAATTGGGTGAAGGAATCAATCTAGTCAGCTTGGAGAAGGAAGTAGAAGCTGCAGAAAAGTACTGTCAGGCAATGAAGGATGAAGTGGCTGCAATGAGACTGAGATACACAGATATTTAACATTTGGCCTGTAAATCATAGTCAATAGATTCACTATGCGTGCCTGGTAGTAGGCATGCGGAACTTGAGCAGATTTCAGGTTGCAGGGTTCAGGTTCCAGTTGAACTTTGAAAGATAGTGCATTGCAAGCACAAACCCTGTAACATGACTTGGCTGAAGCATGTTTCTTGTTTTGTGCTCCAAGCATTGTGTTAGTGGACCTTGAACTTTATTCCTGATGTGGAGCCTTTGTTCTGCATGGATCAAGTGGGCTTATCCATGGAATATATACATGTTACTTTTATAGAACACTCTTTCATAAGTTTCTAATCATGTGTCAAATGCTTAATCGTTCAGACCCCACCTGAGCTTGTGTCATGTAAGTAAGGACAGTGGTTTAACACGTAATTATCAGATTGCCAGCAGGTAATTGCTAATAAGATTTACAGATTAAGGAAAAATTGGTAGAGAATAGAAAATCACATTCTTTATGTTAGGTGAGCATAACATTACAGTGAATGCTCTTCCATTTTGCAGTGGATTCATCGAACTGAAGATATAAAGCTTCATGCCCTACTTCAAGGATGCAAAGGCAAGTGTGTTACTTATACGAAAATATTTCCAGTTTCTTTGCTGCAAAAGTCTCTTCAAGAGGAATGAGTAAACAAGTCAAAAACACATACGTATAAGTCTAGCTATTTATGACTAGTTATAAATACATCAACCCAGGTATCCCAGTGTGGGGCTATAACTATACTGCAAGAGACCCAGGCTGGCCGCCCCAATGAGGCAGTAATGGATGGCGGCTGTTGGTAAGGCTGGGATTAATTTCCGTTGCCGATTTGGGGCATCTTTCGCAAAAAGGAGATTAAGTTTGAATAAATATCAAGAAAATACAGAAATTGAGTGTCATGTCCAGTTGAATCCCAGCAAAAAATGTTGGCATTGTATAGTGTTGCTTTGCTTGGGTGCTCCAAAAGAATTTTGAAAGAAAAATGTCTTGGAGAGAGGAGTCCCGAGTTTTAGGACTTCAAGTTAAACACAACTCTGGAGAGTAGATTGAATTAATCACATTTTCACTGCTACGAGACTAAATCAGTTGGGCTATATGTTTAGCTGTAACCCCTTCATGCAGGGTGACTGAATCATCAAATTAAGGGCAAGAAAGAATTATATAATGATTTGTCCTCTGTTTCTCCTGTACTGACGGGTAGACACTTCCCTCTGCGACCATGTTTTGCTGCCATAGGCAAACAAGAAACTGGAGGCCACCCTTGTGACTAAGGTGATATCTGGTACCGATCTCAGGGAAGCGCAATGACGAACTTTGCTACAGGATGGAAAAAAATAGTGTACTGCTACTGTTGTCTGGAAAACAGTTTATTGGAACTGTTGTATTCTAAAACAGTCTGTAAGCTCCTGACTATATTATAATTCAGCCAAGGTCAAGCTGAGCAGGACTCTGCCCGGCAGCCCTAACTTGCAACTTTTTGTGTTGATATATTGGTCCAGGAGAACCCGGAAGTTTTTTGTGTTTTTGCTAGCTAATTTTGATGCAGTCTCCTGTCAGGAGGACCTATTTGGGTTGGCCTCACAGTTCTAGCAACATTAGTTGTAACGGTTGATCTAACTTTGGCACGCAAACTATAATTCTGACTGAGCTGGATTTCACCACGGTCAAGTGGTGGCCTGAACTGTTTTCAGATTGCTCGCTTTCCGTTCTGCATAATGTCAGATTGTTGTGGCCATGATCAAGATTTGACCAAAATATCTGTCACATACCTCTCAGACCAATACATAGTTTATAATTCTCTAGCTTAATTTCAGACTGAAGGTGAGGGTGAGGAACAGTGCCCAAATTATGAGCAATCCACCCTTCTTTTTAATGACAGCAATATGTTATGAACCCTGATCATGCTTATATACGAATTTCTGTGTAAGGAGAGATTACTGGAGAATATAGTGTCAGCAATCAAACATTTTGGCTCCTTATCAGTTTAGTATGCTCTGTCTTTGATTACTTTATGTATCTCTTACGCAAGGAGTATCAACATATTATTGTGAGGTAATGATATGACTGAAGTGTAAGATTTTCAGATGTTTGCATCTTACTGAAGAATATGCTGGCTGCAATCAAAACATGTCCGGCAGAACTACAAACCATGAAAACTTTGGAATGCGAAGTAAATCAACCAGGGGACACTTTCGACCGAAGGATAGAGGAGTAGAAGCCAATTATGCTTTGAAGCTTGCGGACAACCCTCCAAAGAGATTAAAGTTGGATGAATACGAAGTAGCAATGCTGGGTAAAAGCGAGCCAGCCAACTGTGGTAATTAATGATGAGGACGCAAAGCAAGCTGGCATAATGACTACATCAACACCCCAGGAGAGTCTCGTGGTGCTGGTGAAGGAGCTGCAGAAACACAAAACCAGCTGGTCATCGGGCAATTTGAAATGATGGGTTCAGAATGAAGTAATTCTAGCCTTTACGAAAAAAGAATGAAGTAATTCTGCCAGCCCAAGTGACCGAAATGCTGAATCCAATGGGGTTGTCGAGTTAAGTATCTCAGGCCTGGTAAAAGAAAATGATTGCTGAAGGACCAACAATCTCTACCAAGCAAGCCTCTTTGAGGCATACCATGGATTCCAAGCAGATCAAGAGGCAACCAGTCTCTTGTCGGAGAGCAGATATAACAGGACAGAACACTGCAGATCAGAAACGAGCCAATAGGAGGTCTCTTTGTTTCCAAGAAACAAGCTTCAGTAACTAATGCACAGTATCATGTCACATCTATTGAACTACTTCTACAGGAAGTGACAAGTGATAAGTTCTGGCACAATCCAGGTTAATTCTCATACATTATCCATGTTTCTTTTGGATCTCTTCAGTTTAAGTAACCCCATAGCAGTGACACAATTGCTTAATCTGGAAAATTATATAATGTATGATGAGAAAACGAATTGTGTTTGATGTGCTTGCTTAATCTGAAAAATTATACAGCTCGCTGCTTTGTGTTCTGTATTCAAAGTTGTTATAGTTTGCTCACAGTAGAGTTTAATCTGTTTGGTCTTGATACTCTGGCACTTCCTTATTTGGTTAATGCATGTCTTGTACCTGATGATTGTGTCTTCACTATTTCATCATTGATGGAAAGACCACTGTTTGCACGTGTGCCCTTAATTTGGCAAAGCGCATTTTATGTTTCTCATCTAAGCAGAGGAGTCTGAACTTCAGTCTGTTCCTGGAAGCTTTGAATCCGTGAGTACATTAGAGTTTTTGAGCTTTTGCTTTTTGAGGAATGCAGAGCTCAGCTATACAGTTCCTATGAGGAGTCTCTTGAGGCTGTATCAAGGGATGCACATGTAATGGTGTGTGTTAGAACCGTTGATAGGCATGAAAGACGTACACTTTTTTATGGATGGCATGCTCTGTAGTAACCATAATAAAAATGACACGCTCTTGTTCCCTGATGCAATTGCCTGACCAAATTATGGTTGATGTGTTCAGGATGATATTGGTATGATGTTGTTCTACCAGCACATGGATATAACTAGATTTTTAAAGGATAGGTCGCAATTTTGTCATTCCCTCGGCCTGGTTCAGGTAGCTCTACTGTATTCCTCTTTTAGTTGTGTATTAAGTGTGCAGATTTTTTTACTCTCAGGAAAGTATTCTGAGACCAAAGTGGTCGGACCCTTTCCCGGACCCTGCACAAGCGGGAGCCACGTGCACCGAGCTGCCGCCTAGAGTATTCTGAGAGCTGCACTTATGTACCCATTTCTTTGCTTTTTAGCTGCACACTCAAGTAATACTAATAGGAAGGCTGTTAGTTCAAATGAAGATGCCAAGTCAGAGTGTGGATGGCTTGTTGGTAGAGTCCGTCGCAATATGCCTAATGCTACACGTGATCCCATTGGAGCAATTATCCGTTTTATGTTGGGAATTCATCCGATTCTAGCTGGTAATCTTTTTTTTTTTGCGTAGTATTCTAGCTGGTAATCTGATGTTCGCGATATCATTGCTATTTGATTGTTTGCTGGCTTGCACTGATATAACCACGTATTGGATGTATTTGAACTAGTGTTTTTGAACTTGGTTTTATTGGAACCTTGCTGCTACTTATTTGCAAATGGATTTATTATTGTGTATTCTCATTCTATAAGATTATGTCACTCTGAAAGTTAATACTGTCACTGATGTTTGCTCATTAAGACTTCACTCTGCTGCTACCATGCTTGCATATAGTGTTAACAATAAATGAGATTTTCTGTATTCTTCGTATCAACGGTTACTTGTTGAAAACAACACAGTTTTTTCCAATCACAGTTAAATTGAACAGTTGGAAATGAATGTTTGCTCTGCAACTCATTGTAGCTTCCTAATTCGTACTTGATGCTGTCAAAGTGACAACTATAGCAGCCTATTTCCCTATCCGATGAATTTAAGCTACACCCGAAGTAAATATCTCTCATCCTAACAGGCTTTATTGTAAAGTTCACGGGTATCTGGATTCATCCTAACTACTCCCTCCGTCCCAAAATATAAGAACGTTTTTCATACTGCACTAGTATGAAAAACGTTCTTATATTTTGGGACAGAGGGAGTAGCTGTTAGGTTGATAGGTTCAACTCATATTCTATGCAAACTTTGCTTGATTTTAGGAAAACTATACTTGACCAATTATCTATTGTTTTATACATTTGTTAACTGAATCCTGTACTTTCAGTCGTCTTATTATTCTTTTTTGCATCGTATTTGCAGCGGCGAGACTGATGTCGTGGGGAAACTCCAACCGCAAAGCACCTGGTATCTAACTAGTCTTGGTTCTCTTGCACCAACAACACAAAGCGAGTATGCTGTGTTGGGTTTCATCATACATTCAATGGGCCTCAGCTATCAGAAATTCACTAGATCGGGATCGCGCCTTGGCACGAGGGTGCCGGTCCCAATGTTTTGATCAAACAGGTAAGCTAATTAAGCCAATGTTTTGATCAAACAGGTAAGCTAAGTCAATAGTAATCCAGGTTTTGGCGCCATCTACTTATTTGTTGCTGGCAGGTGGTGCCTGGCTCAACACATTACCTGGATGTGCAAACAAAGTACAAATTTTTGCAAGAGTAATCAAACATAAGATTGTCTTTATAGATCGCATAACTGTTGCCAACACATCTTGGCGCATTATCTGGTCCATCCCATAGGTGCAGCAAGCCTAATCCTAAATAATGACAAATCCAAAATAAAATGAGCAAAGTAGCTGCCTATGATAGGTTGTTATTTGATCGGAAAGCATAAAGACACAAGCAAGGAATAGTAATCGCCCATGTCAATAGGTTCACAACTATACATTAATTACATAGGATAGATGCTTAAAATACCAGAAGCAAGTCAGATTCCAACATAACAAAGAGCACAGTAGCCGCCCTTTGATAGGTTATATTTGATCACAATGGCATAAGGACCCAATTCATACCATACAGTGGTTGCCCAGGACAATAAGTTCGCTACAATATACCAAAAGCAAGAGATACATCATAATAATAAAAGTACTACATTGAAAGGTGTAGCGGCTGCCGACGTGTCTGAAGCTCGTAGCAAGCACACAACTTCCCATGAAGAGTATATGTCCTGGCAAGAAGAGAAAACGAGGTGGGGCACCACAATACATAATTTATTAGACTAAAGAGCACTACAATATCATGAACAAGATATGAGTTGGCCAATCAATGACATACCATGCAACATTATCAGATTGTTCTTATTTAGAAATAGCTGGCAGTACATATACATGAGTGATGGTCAAACAGAATAGCTGCTCGCTCCACACAAATCCTAACCAACATCAAATCAAGTGACTATATTCAATTAACATAAATGAGAGACAAAGAAGTATTTTCACCTCGAGATTAGACAATAGATATGGTTGTGGTGACGCCGTCCACAGATCTGCCATGATGTTCTTTATCAACAAAATAAAAGAACCAGTTAATTCAATTAGGATAAAAAAATGAGCTAAAGCAGAATATAACTTCATAAATGTGTCAAGTTCAGAACAAGCATCATCTCCTAGAAGCAGAAAAATTAAAAGAAGTCGCTATATGCACAGAAGTTTTGTCAAGATAAAAGTTTCAGGCCTGAATATGCTTCTCACAATCTTTGATATTTCTAAAAATCTGAATTTTACATTGAATAAATATTACGGTACATGGTCAAGCCGTGGAAGATCAAATGGCATGATGCATTAGTATGAAGGCAAGTTTAGCACATGTAACATGACAACCGATTATCAGGTTCATGGGTAATAAGAAACATTCAATTTGTACCAGAAGAGTAACATCATCGAGTTCAACACGGTCATGAGATTATAAAAGCTAACCCGTACCGGAAGCAAGGCAGCATCCAATTCATCACAGGCATATAACTACAAAAGCTAATTAGCTAACATTAAGCCAGTAACATGAGCAGGAACATAGGAGAGCAAAAGTCAACAGTGGCAATGGAGGCAATAAAAGTATGATGCCATAGTTAGGCATACAATAGGTAGCTTGGTTCAATTGCCTCCATGAGTGCCATTCCATTTGAGATGCGACGCCAAAGATGACCAACAAAATATCAGTGATGTTTGTGTCCAACAAATTTGGCAAAAAATTAATAATTTGTAAATATATCACTTTAAATATGAAAACTGATACATGCACACATATGTAATGAAATTAAACTTGACTAATGCAACAACAGAGTGAAAGTCTCATGAGTATGGGAAGAAATGTTACAAATGTTTTGCATCCTTTTGACACTACCAATCCAAAGTGATTATTTCTATGGGCAATTGTTTCACAAGCTTTAGTTAAATACACATACATTTTTTAATGGTACGAAACATTTTCTTGAGTTATGCAAACATTCCTTTTACATTTTTAGATATATGTGAATATTTTTTGTGTACATTTCTTAAATCATGTTAAAAAATTCAAAGTTGTGGGAACATTTCTTTAGCACTGCATCAACATTTTTTAAAAATGTCACAAATATTGTTTTTAAACGCATGATTTTTTTAGTTACAGTTTTTTGAATGCCATTAGATTTGTTTTTGAAGTTTGCAAGAATTTTTTTAACACTGCATAAACATTCTTTAAACACTGCATAATCATTTTGAATATGAATTTGCACGATTTTTTAGCACTGCATATAAATTTTCTTAAAATGTTACGAGTATTGTTTTGAAACACGTGAACATTTTGTATCCGTTAATATTTTTTAAAGTTGCACGGACATTTTGTAACACTGCATAGACATATTTGTTTTGAGATTTGCATACACATTTTATAAGCACTGCATAATCATTTTGAATATATAATATAGAAAATGTTTCTTTTTCATGCAGGCTTTTTTTCTTTTACTCATGTGCACATGTACATGTGGTGTGCTTTTTCTAAGAACAACAACATTTTTTTTGAGGATCTAAGAACAACAACCTATAGCGTGTTATACCAGGAAACAAAACATGTGACGTGCGCTTGTAGTAATGCCCGCTGGTACATTGTCTGTTACAAAACAATTTTCTAAAAGTAGTTGGACATTTTTTTTGCATTGTATAAACATTTTTTGAAATATCATAAATATTTTTTTGAAACACACGAATCCTTATTTAAAATATCACATACATTTCTTTGAATGGTACGAAACATTTTCTTAAATTATGCAAATATTGTTTTCACATTTTTTTAGAAAGATGTGAATATTTTTTGTGTAAATTTCTTAAATCACGTTGAAAAACTCAAAGTTGTGATAACATTTCTTTAGCACTGCATAAACATTTTTAAGAATGCCATGAATATTGTTTTGAAATGCATGAAATTTTCTTAGCTATATTTTTTTGAAGGGCATTAATATTTTTGAAAATTTTGCAAGATTTTTCTAAACTGCATAAACATTCTTTAAACACTGCATAAATCATTTTGAATATAAATTCACACAATTTTTGTAGCACTGCATATACATTTTCAAACTTAGAATTCGTTCCATCAGTTACGCCTTGCTGAATTGCATGCCTTGATTTTTCGCAACGTAGGTGGTATGCCTGGTGGGAGTCTTCGGGATATTTTGGGGCAGATCCTGCTAGCACAAAACCACCCTTTGTCATAGTAAGTGACTCACATTCGTGAGGATTGGGCGATGTGCACCACGATGATATGGTATGTATGCTATGGGAATTATGATCACTAATGTGCACAAGTCACGTTGCCGGTAATACTCAAATGGCTAGTCTCGATAGGCAAGTAACACAAAATGGGCTAGGGGTTATCAATGCAATTTGCAAGGGGAATATACAATGATGTCGTCAAGGTTACCGTCCTTGGTGATGATGAGAGGTGGTGTTGCCGATGTCGACCCGTTCCTAGTTAGCCGAAACACCCTAGGAAATTGAAAAACCGCAAACTCAAAATCTCCAAAGGCAAATGTCAAATGGTGGTAGCGGAAAGCGGTGGTGGTTTTGCACTTGGCAATGCGGAAATGGAATGATGGGCTATACACGTGTCGGAGTTGAAGTTGCCGTCCCTAAGTAGCCGAAACACCTTAGGAGACACAAGCCACAACTCAAACAAGCTCAAACAAAATTGGGTTAAGTTGGGGTGGCGGAAGTGTATGGTGGGCAAGCCTATGTGGAAGTGGAGGTGGTGGTTGATGAAGAAGCAACCGTCCCTAAGTAGCCGAAATACCTTAGGAGACTTGAATCATTACTCAAGCAACCACTAATGCTGTATGGATCAAAATGGGTTAGGTTGCGGAAGTCGGTGGTGGTGTAGTGGATGATGTGGTGGAAGCCCTAGGCAAAGATGTCAAAATTCACAAAATTTGATGGAGTCAAATGATGTTGGTGGTATTTTTGTGGGATGGGGGATGTAATAGCTTCAAAACGAGCTAAACAACGTCAAAATCGGAGTTCGGATGAATTAGTTATGGCCGAAACAAAATCAGCCGAAGTTGGCCGAAGTTGATATCTACAGGTTGCGAGCCCTCCCCCCCAACCCCCCGCGTCGTCTCTCCCAGGCGACTCAGGCGGGCACCCCATCGGCCGCCGCCACAGCCTCCCCACCGGCCACCATCCCCCTGCCGCTGCCGGCAAAACGACGTCAGGCAAAGCCCGGCGACGGCCAGCGGCGGCGGGATCCATCCCACGCGCGCGTACGAGTCCGGCTGCCTCGCCCTCTTCCGCGCTGGGCTCCGTCAGATCTGGGCTCGGTCTAACCTCTGGTCGCCGCCCCGCTGCCGGTCGTCGCCCCTCCCCTCAGATCCGGCCGGTGCGCCGCTGCCTGCGTGCTTCCAGCGCCCTTGGCCGGCTCTGGTGGTTGCCTCGGCGGATGCTCCACCCGCCGTTCCCTGTTGCGCCCCACCTCCCTGCTTCGCGTCCTTGTGCCGGCCTCCGCGGCCTCCCGCCCTCAACCGCTCGCCGCCGCCACAGCCCGTCCTCGTGGCTGCCTTGGCGGAGTCCCATCCGCCGTGCCCTGCTGCACCCCGCCCCTGCACCGCGTCCTTGCATCGAGCTCCGCCGCCTCCCGCCCTCAATCGCTCGCCGTCGCCAACTACTGTTCTGCCGCCACGTCTTCCCGCCTCCACCACCCCCATCGTCGTCGTGCTTCTAGGCGTGCTCACCAACGAAGGTGGCGTCGTGGCTCCTGCGACTTTGGAGCCCTCCACCTCCCAGTTCCCCCAGTGGGCTGCCGCTGTTCGTGGCTTTTCCCGCTGGGGGCGCCACACCGGTTCCTCGCTGGTGCCCTCGGCGTCAAGGGTGCTTGGCGGCGTGGCTCCGCCGGTTGGATTCACCTGGATCTGGGGCCGTCCATGCCAGCGCTACCCGGTGCTACTGGCGGCTGCTCTGTGACTTGTCGCGTGGCGGATGTGACCGTGGATGGGGAGAAATCCTTGGTCGGCCTCCTGCTGGCCGAGACAGCGGCGACGCGTCCCGTCGTTTTCCATCTTGATGGCGTTGTCTTCATCCCCGGTCTTGTGATGTTTTGGGTGTGCTTTGTGGAGTTCTATGCTTGGTGATGCCCTTCGACTACACCGGTGGCACACAGGTGCCGTGGCGCAGTCTCGGCCCGGCGTGACCGTTCGAATGTACCCCATGACACAGGTGGTGTCGCGGCGTTGTGCAGTCTTGGTTGCCCGGTGCCTTTCGATTGCGTCGACGGCACGGTGTCGTGGTTTAGTCTCGGCTCGCCGCTGCAGTTCGAGCGCCCGTGGTGCCCCTTGTTGTGATGTTTTGGGTGTGCTTTGTGGAGTTCTATGCCAGGTGATGCCCTCCGACTACACCTGTGGCACATAGGTGCCGTGGCGTCGTCTCGGCCCGGCGTGACCGTTCGAATGTACCCCATGACACAGGTGGTGTCGCAGCGTTGTGCAGTCTTGGTTGCCCGGTGTTTTCTGATTGCGTCGATGGTGCAGTGTCATGGTTTAGTCTCGGCTCGCCGCTGCAGTTCGAGCGTCCGTGGTGCCCCTTGTTGTGTTGTGTCCACCCCCTCGCCATGTGTTATCTGTGTTGTTTTTCATTATTTCTTCTTCCCGTGCCCTCTGTACTTCTGGTTCACTTGAACCCTATCTTGTATTAGGCTGTAAAGCCTATAGGCAACAAATGAATACAATTCAGGTGGGGAGGATTTCTTCTCCCCCCGGTGACAATTCAAAAAAAAAATATCTACAGGTTGCGGACGTCCGGAAATGGACGGATGTCCGGTGGCCGGACGTCCGATGAGCTAGGAAATCCGTAAAATCTGTTCTGTAATCGGATGCCGGACGCCCGCTAGGTAGCGGATGTCCGGTGGTTCCTGGGGCTCCGGACGTCCAGTAAAGTGGCGGTCGTCCGGTGGGTCGGGGTCAACGCGGGATTTGAGCTCCGGGACGCGATTTTGGGCGGAATAAGTGGATTTCGGGGTAGAAATTGATGAGATTTCGTGGATGAAAGACGGGGAAACTTTGGGAAATGCTAGATCCACTCGAAACCAAGCAAATCCATGGACCAGAATCAACAAAACATCATCAAACCAACAAATCACAAAAAAATTTGGGGCTATTTTTGGTGGGGATTTTAGATATTTAGGACGAAATCAAGCAAAAGAAGACTAGAAAAAGAGGGGTAGGGGCTCCAAATTCGTGATCAACCTTGCTCTGATCCAAGATGATGTAGGATAGAACCCTAGACGCCCGATCTTTCACGTTTGGAGGGAATCCTACCAAGAACACGAAGAACACGAGAGGGGAAACGAGGGAAACACACGAGAAAACACTCAACCAATGAGAATAAGGTCACACATATGCTAGATCTTCGAGACACAAAGTGATACAAGATCTGAATACAACAAAGGACGATACATAGGGTAACCGGTTCTTCTCTATGAGGAGGTCTTGAAGAGGGTCTTCTCCGAGAGGAGGTCTTGAATCCAATGAGGATCTTCTCCGAAGAGGTGTCGGTCCCTCGCGGTGGAGTAGATCCAGATGGATGAGCAAGGCTCTGTCTCAAAGTATGAGCTATCACAATGCTAACCCTAACTAGGAGGAGAGGAGTATGTATAGTCTAGGACCACGAAGGGGTAAGTGGGGGATACATGGGCCTCAGCCCGCAACTGGACACAACCAGCGACCGGGCGTCCGCTGGGCACCGGACGTCCGGTGGTTCCAGGGGGACCGGTCGTCCGCTAGCGTCGGACGTCCGCTGAAAGTGTTCTGTGGTCGGGACACCGGACGTTCGGAAGTCTCGAACCTCCGTTAATATTGCCGGACGTCCGGTGCGGGTCGGAAGTCCGCTCGCTGGGAGGTCTGTAGCTGGCGTAGGCTGGTCTTCAGGCGTTGGTCGTCCGCCGAGGGCCGGACGTCCACTCGCTGTGAGAGGCCGGTCGTTCGGTGCCGTCCGGACGTCCGCTCGCTGGAGCTTCTTCGGTAGTTCCTCTTCTTGTTACTCGCGCTTGGTGTCCTCGCCGTCTTGTCCAATGCTCCTAGCCGTTCCGTGGTCTTCCTCTTGGTTCCTAATCATGCATAGCACACACGTTTGACGTAGTAGCCATGTCTCACATGTAGAAAGTGAAGGTTCGGAGAGGAGCGAGTTCACCTTGTGTCCAATGGCGTATAGTCGAGGTCTCATCTTATGTACCCTTGGGTCATGGGGAGTGGTCGAAGTGGACATGGGTATGATCGTAGGATGCTCCGCATCACTAAAGGTCCCTGGTTACAGCACACCGGTACATTTTGGTGTCTTGATTTCCTTTGCGTATCCTCTTGATGAAGGAGGATTGGGTGAGATTATTGTTGCAACAACAAGAATTGAAACTATGCTGGGTGATACAACAATAGCTGTTCATCCAGAGGATAAAAGATATAAGCATCTGCATGGAAGATATGCAATTCACCCCTTCAATGGCAGAAAACTAAAAATAATCTGCGATGCTGTGTTGGTAGATCCCACTTTTGGCACCGGGGCTGTCAAGGTGTGAAATAAATTTTTTTTAGAAAAGGAGGATGACCCCCGGCCTCTGCATCTGGGCGATGCATACTGCCACTTTATTAATTATTCTCACAAGACCTTACAAAGTCATACAACAGTAAGACTAAAGCCGCCGTCTAAGCAACAAACTGTCGCTACACCTATCCAGTTGATGAAGGGGCGCAGATAGCCTGGGCCTAATACCAAACAGACATCGCAGCCAAGCCTAACATCTAAGACCTGAGACCCCAACCTAGCCACTTGTCGGGTCTGGGGCACACACTGGTTCGGCATGCTCTCAGAGGCCGCCGCCGCCAACTGCCACCGCTCCATCTTCAGAACTGTACTGATGCATCAACCTTGCTCGGTCAAGCTATCATCGACGCCACCACGGCGCCCAACGGCACCTCCTCCCTGCGCGCAAATAGCTGAGCACGTCGCGGTCGCCACTGATACACCTCAGCGCCATGCTGCCAAGTATCAGCAGCCGACACAGCTTGAAGTCCTTGGAAGATCTGTCGTGCGTAGCACCTGCCGACCAGGCATGACAAAGTGTAGCACCTGTCGGTCAGGCATGACAAAGCGTAGCACCTGTCGGTCAGGCATGACTTGACATCTCCACCGAAGCTCCGTGCAAGACGAAGCCGCTCCACCTCCTGCCTCTGACTTCCAGCGCTGCTCCACAAACGATGCTCCCAAGAGAGAAACGACACCGCAGTGTCGCCATCGTCCGATCTGGAACACCAGATCCTAGGGTTTCCCCCGGAGCAACACGAGTGGGTCGACAGTAGTTACACGACGATGCCTCCATCAAGGTAACGTCGAGGACACCGCCATTGCTTGCCTTCGGCTCGGTTTTCACCGGCAACCATGTTTCCCCGACTCGTAGCCAGGACTAGATGACGGATCTGGAGATCCGACCACCCAGCCTCAGGCCGACCACCTCCGACGGAGGAGATGACCACCACCGCCATGTCCCGCCTCCATGGAGAAGGGCCGTCGGACTCCACCACCGTCAGTAGCTGCACATGTAGCACAACCACCAATAGCACATCTCGAGCACCCCGGGGATGCCTCCCCGACCTGCCTCGACGCCGATCCAAGGCCGAGCGCAAGCAACAAGACGAATCCGGCGAGCAACTAGCAAAACCGCATGCACCACGGATGCCAGCCCGAAGGGGATCTCGCCCGACTCTGCCTAGCACAGGTGCCATCGCCCCCGCGTCATCCAGATCCGGCAGATCGACCACCGGCCGCCGTAACCATTACCAGCACGCAGCCCGCCTCGTGCAGCCCTCCACGCCCGCCACCGTGGCAGCCCAGCGTCGCCGCGCCCCGCACAACGTCGCGTTCCGGCCAGGGTAGATCGCCCCACGGCGATCCCGCCTTGCGGGAAGGAGAAAGCGCCCCGCCGCCGCCCAGGCAAGGCCGGCTTCGCCCGCCGGCACGCCCTGGCGGCGGCGAGGGGAGGGATGGGGAGAAGGTCGCGGTTCGGCGGCGGCTAGGGTTTCCTCCCCTGCCGCCCGTGGGAGCACCAGAGGAGGTCGCGAGAGCAGGAGTCCCTTTTAAAATGAGAGGTACCTGCAGCGTCGTCCAAGACCTGGGCTGCCGAGTGTCTCAAGGTGTGAAATAATGCCGACTGACTTATATTTTTATCTCATTTTACCTAGTTGAAACTTGTGCATGCACTGACCCCTCTTAACCTGTGTTGTTGTTTGCTTTTTATGCAGATTACACCAGCCCATGACCCAAATGACTTTGAGGTTGGAAAGCGACATAACCTAGAGTTCATCAATATCTTCACAGACGATGGGAAAATAAACAGCAATGGAGGCACACAATTTGAAGGAATGCCAAGATTTACTGCTCGGGTTGCTGTCATAGAAGCATTGAAGGCAAAGGTAGTACTGGACTCATATCATTCACATCAAAATATAGGTGATCTAGTTTTCAAAGAAAGGGTTGTTGGGGGTACTGCAGTTGTTTAATAGAAATTTGTCGCATGTCTACAAATCCTCTATTCTTAAATAGTTGTAACCCACTACCTAATTTCACTACACATGCAACCCTTCCACATCAACAACAATGCATGTATGCCAGTCATCAACCTACGAGCTCACTACCTACTTGTCTTATGCATGCGTTCCTTCCGCTTCAACAAATAATGCATGTTTACCACAGCATCAGACTACCATCACATTATAATTAATCCTCACCGTTATCATGTCATCAGTCTAGCTATTTTCAAAAGTGTCACAGCGGCAACGCGCAGATTACCATCTAGTTTTCATAAGTATAAGAGGGGACAAAGTGAAATAACTTTAACTTTGTACTAATATTTTTTTTCTTGCATTTAATAGAAAGAGTACTCATAGTACTAGTTTTTTTTTTTGCGGGTGAGTACTAGTGTTATCCATAAGAATTCATAAATTACGTTATAAATGAAATGTGCACTTCTACTTTGGCTTGGCTGTCCTTTAAAACTTTGAGTGGTCTTGGTTTCTGTCTACCTAGCTGATTTTCTTGAACCTCAAGCCTGTCCAAGGTCATGCTTTTGTGGTTGGGTATCCATAGTTAGTCATGTCATTTCTTGGAAATATCTTGTATGGATGTGGAATCCAGGGATAAATATATTAACTTTACTTGGTCGTTTTTCAATTTAGTTTCTTTGTTATCATTTACAGTTTGTTTTCATTCGGATTTTGCTAAGTAATTCAGGAATAACAATGTTTTATTCTGCTTGACAATAGCTTGTACAAGGACACGAAAAAGAACGAAATGAGTTTGGGCATTTGTTCAAGAAGTAATGATGTAGTGAAACCCACGATGAAACCTCAATGGTTTGTTAATTGCAATACCATGGCAAAGGCAGGTGTTGATGCTGTAAGATCCAAAAAAATCGAGATTATTCCGCAGCAATATGAACAAGACTGGTACAGGTATATGTCTATCCTTTTTGCCTAGATGAGAAACATGCCACCTCTCGAAGATGCCATGCCAAAACAACAAAAGTGGAAGTAATATGATCAATCTATTATCGTTGTCCTTGCAGATGGCTTGAAAATATACGTGATTGGTGTGTCTCAAGGCAACTCTGGTGGGGCCATCGTGTACCTGCGAGGTATGTGACACTTGAAGATGATCAAGTGACCGATCTGGGTTCCAACAATGAACGTTGGATAGTTGCAAGAAATGAAAGTGATGCGAACCTTGAGGCAAAGCAAAAGTATCCGGGGAAGAAATTCCAGTTAAATCAAGATCCTGATGTGTTGGATACGTGGTTTTCATCTGGTCTATTCCCATTAACAGTACTTGGTTGGCCAGATGATACCGCTGATCTTAGGGCTTTCTACCCTGGCTCAGTACTCGAAACTGGACTTGATATTCTCTTTTTCTGGGTAGCCCGTATGGTTATGATGGGAATGCAACTAGGTGGCGATGTGCCGTTTGAAAAGGTAATGGCACAAATGGGCACACCCTGCCCATAACAGTAATACATAAGTCTCTGCACTCCCCCTTGACACGGTGAAACTGTGCTTAGGTAAAACTATAACTAAGAGTCCAAAACTGTCATTCTACCTTTAATCTTGGCAGTATGTGTAGATATATTTCTACAAACTAGAATCTCCACATGGGGCTACTTTGTATGTGTAATTTCTTCTCAAAATAACACACTGTTAGTTCCCCAGATATTTGTTGATGAATTGACGAACTTGATCATTTTGAGATATTCTCTGCCCCGCCATTTGTCTCTACAAGCCGCTCTAATTTCGTCCCGAATGAACTCTGTTGCTCTACTGAGTTGATCCTGTAATGTAATACTAAATGCATAAACTTGCAGACTTACCTTTCATTTCTGGCTGCAAGATATTTTTCGGTCTGCATTTGAAAATTACTTATCGAGCCAACCATATTGATCTACAGCCTATTTGAACTATACGAGTCAAGTGAGGCAATCTAGTTGAATGTATGCTTCAATTGTATATTGAGTAATGACCACGCCTTCTTTTGCACGTTTATTTGCATCCTATGATCCGTGATGCACATGGTCGGAAAATCTCCAAATCGCTTGGGAATGTCATTGATCCCCTTGACGTGATAAATGGTATAACACTTGAAGAACTCCTCAAACGTTTGGAAGAAGGAAATCTGGATCCAAATGAACTGGAAATTGCAAGAGAAGGGAAGAAGAAAGATTTTCCTGATGGAATTCCTGAATGTGGCACTAATGCCCTCCGCTTTGCACTGATTTCTTACACTTCTCAGGTTGTAGTCACACCCATTTGATTTTATGTTATATTGTGCTTCCAGTTCACATCTTTTAACATAATTTTTGTTTTGTTTTACAGTCTGATAAGATAAATCTGGATATCAAGAGAGTGGTGGGGTACAGACAATGGTGCAATAAATTGTGGAATGCCATTCGTTTTGCAATGGTCAAGCTTGGTGGACAGTACACTCCGCCGGCAACTGTTGTTGTGTCTCAGATGCCACCAATTTATAAATGGATACTCTCAGTACTTAACAAGGCTATTGGGAAGACTGTCAGCTCATTAGAAGCATATAAATTCACAGATGCAACATCTGCTATATACTCATGGTGGCAGTACCAACTATGTGATGTATTCATAGAGGCCATAAAACCGTACCTTTTCAATGACTCTCAAGAGTTCGAATCAGCCAGAGCTGCCTGTAGAGATGCATTATGGATTTGCCAGGACACCGGCTTGCGCCTGCTTCACCCATTCATGCCCTATGTAAGAGAAGAGTTATGGCAGTGGCTTCCTCAGCCTAAATATTCTTGCAGGAAAGGTTCCATCATGTTATCAGAATACCCATCTGTTGTTAAGGTAAACACTCAAGATGATTGTAAGTAGATCCAGAGAACTTCACCTTTAGATACCTATATTTACCAGTGGGAAGACACTATTCTTTATCACAAGAATGGGCATATGATAATCTTGAAAATGGAATCGATATGGTCCTGGACACTGTGAACAAACTAAGATCCCGGAGGCCACCAACGAATACAAATGAAAGGTTGATCAACTTTCTGGACTTCCCTGTTTCTGTATTATGCAGGCTAACTTCTTGATTGCCTCTTGTTCAGTACATCTGGCTTGCCGAAACATAATATCCTATTGCCTCTTCTTTCATGTACAGGCGACCTACTTTTGCACTTTGTCGAAGCCAAGAGATTGCTGCCATTGTTCAATGCTATCAATATTTAGCCGTCACTCTTTCTTCTATCTCGTCCCTTAAGGTTTTCACGTTACACTTTCATGTGATTATTCTTTTTATATTAGGGAAGTGCCTGTTTTTTCTGCCATGCCATCTGAAATTAGTTTGTACTTTGTTCTTTGTAATTTATGCTGAAACCATAAGTCGAGCTATCCTGTAGTGGACTTGCAAGGTCATTGCATATATGGAAGGTTAAAGTTCCTTTGCGGATTAAAATTTTTATGTGGTTTGTTCACAAGCAAGTTATTCTCACAAAGGACAACCTACTTAAGAGGCGATGGGTAGGAAACTCGCGGTGTTGTTTTTGTGCTCAGGATGAGACAATACAACATTTATTTATTGAATGCCCACTTGCCAAGTTACTTTGGAGAACGATTCATATAGCCTTTAATATCAATGCTCCAGTAGATATTGCGTCTATGTTTGGGACGTGGTTGGCTGGGATTGAACAGATCATGGCAGCTCGTATTCGGATTGGAATATGCGCGCTATTATGGGCCATATGGAACTGCAGAAATGATATGATTTTTAACAGACAACACAACTTAACTGTTTTGCAGGTTATCTTCAGAGCTACAACTTGGATCCGTACATGGTCCTTACTCACTCCTATGGACTCCAGGGAGCCTTTGGTTACTGGGTGCAACCAATGGGAGATGGTGGCTCGGGGTATATTCAACCGGTTCGGATGGCGTTCGCATAATAGGATAGGAGTCTAGAGAGCTTATCCTTATTTTTACCGTATCGGTTGTCTTTGCCAGCTTGTATTTTTCCAGTTTTTGTTTTTTGTTTTGCTCCGTTTGCGAGCTGTAAGACAATCATGACGATACTTTCTGGATTTTTAATAAGAGAGCCGCATGCATCATCATGATGCAGAGGCCGGGGTATGCCTCCATTTCCAAAAATCCTGTAGTGGACTTTAACCACTGATGTGATATTGAAAATTCTGCAGCTCCTGGCAGAGAGTGATCAAACTCCACCTGATTGCGCAACTGCTGTCGCGAACAAACATCTGAGCGTGTACCTCCAGCTTTAAGGAGCTCTAAATGCGGAAGCTGAGCGTGAAAAGCTAAAGAAAAAGAGAGACGAAATTCAGAAGTAAGTCTACATTGTCTCTTCCAGCTGGTTTGAACAGTGAAGATATATGCCTAGGTTTCTTTTTTGTACTTGATTGTATCAGTACGTAGCATGGTTTGCTGTGGATGTGTGCAGGCTACGGCATGCCCTGTCACAGAAGATGGATGCTTCGGGCTACAGAGAGAAGACTCCTCAGGGCGTCCAAGAGGAGGAGATGAGGAAAACTGTCTGCCTTGTTGGAGCAACTGGAGGTCATCGGTGAAGCTGAAAAGAAGCTAGACGCGAAAACTGTCGATGCTTGATGAGCATCTCTGTTATGATTTGTGATGTGGCATTTTTGTATATACGTTGATGTCGCATTTGTCGCTGGCAATGCTCAGATTTGCAGAAAGTCAAGTGGAAGGTTGGGCTTGATTGCAGTTCCACCACATTTTGCAGCGTGAAGAATATTACTTACAACTCATAGATTTGCATGTGTATATGCAACGGATCAGTTATGAGCATTTTTCTTTTTAAATATGCATTGCCTCTTATAACCACCGGCAGACATGCACCGTTTCCCTTTGCGAATATCTTGTGTGCTTTGTTATTTGTACCGAGCACGGACTTGAATGAATTTAAATAATTTAAGTTATTTATGCATGGTATGTATGTTTGTACTCCAACTTATGTGTGGAATAGCAAAGTTACAAAGGAAGCAAAATTAAGAAACCATTTGAACACGGGTGCATGTCATAGATGGTGTTTTAGCTTGGTGCTCGTAGATTATGAAGAACGTGTGCTTATCTATGAGTGTAGTGAGTTTTTGCACAAAAAGTCCATCAGTGTGGTGCATGACCGTTCCGGTGGACAACCGCCATAGCCTTACCTTGCTTCCACCCAGATACTGTACCTCCCGCCTCGAGAGAGTAAAATTCTATCTCCAGAACCATATATACATTCCACCGGGCCAAAAACTTTGGCTCGAAGTTCATAGAAAATGTTGCGTGCAACTTTGGCGTGAAGTTCATGGAAAACCAGCGTTCAATACAAGGTTCCCACCTTCACGCATGATATTATGGAAAGTAATTCATGTCTCAGGCCAAAGCTTGGTCAGCAAGAGTTATCCACATAGATGGTATTTATTTACAAAAGTTAATACGTACTAGCAAAATCGGAGAAAACATTTAACGCATTCAAACCTATCTGAAGAAAGCATTTAATGCATTAAAACCCGGATCCTCTATATAAACCCATACCACCAAGGCTCAGGAGTAAACATTGCAACAACACCACCTAGATCCAGATTAGAAAGAAGCTCCAGCATCTCCTCATGGCAATCCTCGGCAAGAGTACTAGTGTTGTGTGCCTCATAGCCCTAGTGCTCATGGCCACCGTTCTCTCCTCACGTGCCTTCTACCATGGTTCGTTTTTCTTCACCAATGATATTATTTCTAATCTGAAAATCCACTTTTACATAGTGTACATTCTGCGGTCATGAGACACATGGATATTAGTATCACCGCATCCACTATTTCTAGATCTATCAAGTACTTGATGCAATTTTTGCAATTAAACTACGCTAATGCATCTGATTCTCAGGATGCGACATCGGTCCATTTCCCGGGGAAAAATGTCCCGAGCTATGTGAAAAAGCATGCGGTAAGCCCGGCGCTTGCTCATCAGACGGTCCCGAGTCTTACTGTTGCTGTGAACCAGTACGCCAAGATGGATCCATGAGGCCTCAGGAGGTTACTGAAATGATACAAACATAGTGTCATGGATCACCAGAACCATGTCGAATAAATGTGCTAGGTCTTGTTGAACTTGTATTGAATTTGATAGTATCGTGTGTTCCTCGGTTGGATCGAATGAACTTGTATATATTCCCCATTTAATAAACTTTGTTTTTGTTGGCCCCATTTGCATATGGTACACGATCCTGAGCCGTGTGTGATACATGTAACAAAAAATATACTCGCTCCATTCCTTAATATAAGATGTATTTTTTGGACGCGGTAACCAAGAAACATAATTGAGGAGCATTTTGGACGAAAATATCCTAAACAATTATGTAGTTTGCAGCTTAATTAGCGGCAACTAAATAACAAACGACCTAATAAAAGGCGACTAAATCTCGCTACACCAGAATAAAATCAATCGGTGGGATAGGAGAGAGGGCGAAATGTAAGTGCATACAATTAGGGAGAGAGATTTTTTTTTATCTAAGGCAGGTAATGGATGGTGGAAGGGTACGCACGGAAAACTAATACACCTTATATCAAGGAACAGAGGGAGTATTTGCTAAACAACATGTCTATGTCTATCTTTATCTCTTTTCTCTATTTCTACTACTTATAGAAGCGCGAGTTTTGTGAATCCTACAAATTCTTCCCAGTCACATTGTATCACATCAAAACACCATTGTTAGAAATTAAATAGTTTCATTAGGAATTGAATGCCTTAATTCGGAAACAAATATCTCTATTGCTTATTACTTATAAAGCGCAAGTTGTGTGAATCCTACAAATCCTCTCTACTCACAAATAAACAACGGAGCACCAGATCCACCGAATGATGTATCACATCAAAACACCATTGTTAGGAATTTAATAATTCCATTAGGAATTGAATGCCTAAATTAAGAAACAAATAAATTAGGAATTGAACGCCACAATTTGGAAACATCATTATTAGAAATAAAAAATCAATTATAAATTTTGCCTTAATTAGGAAAGAAATAATTTGGAAAATTAATGCCTCAATTAAGAAACACATCACCCTTATACAAAATTAAAAACAAATCAGGTGAACGAAAAAAGAGCTGCTCGTGTGACATCTGCACGCCCAGCCGGCACGAATCGTTTTCCTTTACTCTCATGGTTTTTCTTAAATGGTATTTTTTATTTTATTTTTGCAGGGTGTCAAGCTTTTTTTCGTGGTAATATGTATTGTATTCGTATCATAAAGATTAAAGTACAAGTCACGTAAGGATCCACATGACAAAACTAAAAAGATAATATAACCTCTCCGAGCTTGACACCAACCTCCGTCGCCTGCCTCCGACGCCACCACATCAGCCACCAACTGAAAGAATGACGGATCACCTCCTCGCCCGAGATCGACGCGGCTCCATTGCTGATATGTAGCTTTGCGTACCTCCATGGTGGCTGACCAAAAGTGAAGCCCTTGCCGTTAAACGAATCAGACCAGGGCAACACCCCGGACACTTCATCGAACTCCAGATATGGTACCCCATCACGACTAAGACACCGAAGGACAAAACTATACCTGCCATCCACGAACCACGAACCCGGCACACATTCCATCTTCCAGATGTCATCAATGCAGATCACAATCTGCATCCACTCCTGGACTACCTCCCAAGCTCCGCGTCGATGCTGGAAGGGTGCCAAGCTTTGCCAGGAAGTCTTTACTGAGTTCACGAACTGTATTCCTGTAGTTAGAGCATCTCCAATAGATGATGCAAATTTGGATATGTAAAAATTTACATCTCCAAAAAGTGCTTTTTTGCATCTCCAAAAAAGTGCCAACTCCAACAAATGATGTATATTGATGATGTAAAAGTCCAACTCCAATAGATGATGTAAATGAAGATGTAAAAAGAGTCGGGAGTAGCGCCGGCGGTCGAGTGCCGAGAGCCGGGAGGAGTGTCCGCGGACCGAGCGATGGCAGCACGTGAGCCGGTGGTCGAGCGACAAGAACTCGGAGGTCCAGCGGCGGCATCTCGAATGGCCAGCGGCGCGGTTGTGAATCGAGTAGCGGATTGGTCGTCGCAGGGTGGCGCCTGTGCGGCGCGAGAAGGCCGAGACTGGCGGCGGAAAAGCGGCAGCGGCATGGCAGTAGGTGTGCTGCTCAAATCCGGCGCCAGAGGGGAGAGCTTAAATCATGTGGCGGCACGGCGGCAATTCGGTGGCGGTGATGTGGCTAATTCGGCCAATTTGGAGGCGTGCGACGGCGGATCAGCGACGGATCCGACAGCGGCGGCGGTGGAGCTGCCAGATTTGACACCTCGGCGGCCACGGTAGCGCAGAGGGAGGCAAGGATAGCCGGCGGGGTCGCAGTGGTGCCAGGATGAACGGACGAGTGGCGGCGACAGTATTTTCGGCCAGAAATCGCCGGCGGCAGAGGCGGGCGGCAGCAGGCGGGCGGGCGGAATGAAACTGAAAAAGCGGTTGGCGGTTCGCGAGTTTTACATCTCCTGTAGATGAAGATGTATATTTACACCGCGAAGTGTTGCAGTTTGCATCTCCGCCTAGGCGGAGATGTAATTTTTTTCATCTACATCATCTGTTGGAGAAGGGTTTTGAGGCATCAGAGATACAAAAGTTAGGTATTTTTTTTCGCGAATACGCAAAGCTTGCATATCATTTCATTGATAGGAGGAAGAATGAGTACAGTTAAGGGTTCAACACATCACACGAACGCAGATAGGCGTGAACATGGTGCCCGGAGCAGGGGAACAAGGGATGCTCGGCCCGAATAGAGGATACATCACAGCTAAACCTACCAAACCCAACCCAAGCACGGCAATGCCGAACCAACAAGAGCACCAACATCTCTAGAACCGAAACAGGGGACACTGCGAGCGAGCAAGTAGCGCCTTCAAGAAGGAGGACGACGCCGAGACGCCGTCGCCATCCGGTCCAGAGGAACCAGACCTAGGGTTTCCCCTGAGCTCAAAGAGGGGCGCAGTCGAGGGCCTTGACAACGCCTCCAAGAAGGAAACGACATCCGCGGATGCCGCCGCCGCCAGCGTCGGTAAGCCGAGCAGGGATTTCTCCCTGGCCTGAGGCTGAGCAATCCCGTAGCCACCGTGTCTGGAAATGAAGATGAGGAGGACAACGTTGGTCGGAGCCACCATGTCGGAAGGGAGTTGGCGGGGCTGCATCTGCCGTCGGAGGATGGCACCGCCTCCGAACTCACGAGCACGGATCTAGCAAAGGGGAAGCATTGAGGTGTACAAGGTAGGGCAGGAGGCGAAGCAGACCACATGGAGGGTTGGGCGACGGCGAACAGCAACGCCGGCAAGCTAGGACCGGAGGGACGCAGATCCTAGCTACCGTGGCCATAGCCGTTGAAACATCGGGGAGCCACGCGAGCTGGAAGGAACGCAGCCGCTGGGTCACCGAGGCCGGAGCCACCCGCCGAAGGACGCTGGCAGCCATGGACACCAGAGAGACGCGTGTCCAAGGTCGCCGGGACCGGAGCGGCTCCAGCAAGTACCCTCCTTGAGGGGCTTCAAGACTGCCACTAACACTGTAGTCTCGTTGCCACCGCGTGAGCTGTCGCCGTGGCTCGGGGGGAGAGGAAGGATCGCCGGTGACGAAGGGGGCGGCCTGCAGGAAGGGAGGCCGCGAGCACCTCCGCAATCGGCCGCAGTACCTATGTCCAACCCAAGACCAGCAGCACCAGCAGAGCTGGGCCGCGCACGGAGGGAGGAGAGGAGGACTGCAGGGGGCGGCGCCGAGCAGCCGTGGCCGGCACGCCGCGCCCGCCGCGGACCGGCAGAGACGTGCATCAGCTGGGAAGAGGGCCCCCGCGCAGGAGCAACAAGACGCGGAGCCGGGGGCAGGGGCGGGGGGTGGATGGCGCGCGGGGGACGGATCCGCCCTGCAGCCACCTTCCTGGAGCGCGACACGGCCTTGCCGGCTGGCACTCCGGCGCGGCGCGGCAGAAGTGGGCAGGGGGATCCC
>NC_041389.1:64803449-64950206 GCF_002162155.2 Triticum dicoccoides | reverse complement strand
GGGTTGCGGGGGAACGGATCCGCCCCGCCGCCGCCATCCCGGGGCGCGGCGCGGCTTCGCCGGCCGACCCTCCGGCGGCGGCGCAGCGGGGGTGGCGGAGGGGGAGGGTTCCCGGCGGCGACGGGTGGGTTACCCCCGTGTCGTCAGGGGAGGGCGACGCGGGGGGGGGGGGAGGGGATCCTTCAAGTTAGGTATTTTTGCATCTACCTCTTCCATTGGAGATGCTCTTTATATATAGACAGATATATACTCGGATACGTACAGCTAATTAATGATCTGTATCAGTTCCTGTAGAAATAAAAAGATTTGTATCGGTTGGCTCAACTAAAGTCCTGGAATATCCAACTCCGGACGTGTATTCGTGAACAACACATATACGGATTGTGGCCCTGATCGATCTCCAACGGCAACTACAGGCACTATATATATCTCACATGTGCACCTCTTACCCGATGCAAAAAAAAAGCACCTCTTACCTCTGCTTAGAAGAGGTACCTAGCTCATTTCTACGGCGTGCATAGCAGTGCGTGTCCGCCAGCGTCCATGGCTAAGCGGCGTAGATGTGCGGTCCTCCCCGATCATTCCTACGGACATGTATTAGAGCAAAGTTCAGCCTTCATAACCATACTTTCCACCGGGGCAAAAACGTCGCGTGCAATTTTGACGCGAAGTTCGTAGAAAACTAGTGTTCAACACAAGGTTCCCATCTTTACACATGATAATATTTTTTAAAAAATCATCGGAGGGAGAGCTCCCCATCTGAATATATTTCTCAATTTTGTAACCCGCCGTTTGCCTGATTACATAAGCACGTGTAATCATGATAAGAGATAGGAACGCCATGAGGAGGCGGCTTGTTTGTACGCCGGTTTCTTCATCCGGTGCGTCCAGAGTATGAGATCGTCGATGATTCGCTTAAGGGTGAAGATGTTGTGTTGGTTTTGTTGCTTGAAAGTCGTAGCGTTTCTAGAGTCCCACATTTTCCACAGGATGATGAGGAGGATGGAGTGTCAGATTAGCACATCACCTGGCAAGCAAGACTGCAGTCCCAAAGATCGTCGATGTTGTCCGGGGGTGAGAGTCCAATCCGTTGCCATATCCACTGTGCAAGCGGGCAGTCGATGAAGATGTGTGAACTGGCTTCACCATCAAACCCACACATCATGGGCAGAGTGAGTCTAAGACGATGTGCTTGCAGAGGAGGTTGCTTTTGAAGTTGAGACGACCACAAAATAGAAGCCATGCAAAGACCTTCACACGGTTTGGAACGCATGAAGACCAGATGGCTACGGCATGCGCGTCATCATCGTTGTTGCCCATGGTCAGCTCATAGGCGCCCTCACAAGGAGAAACGTAGGCAACCAGTGAGTTAGCGCTCATCCGGTCCTTGCGACACCTGGAAGTCCTGCAGTAGAGACAATAAAGAGCACAACTCGATAGCAACATTAGGTGTTAGGCGGTTCCATAGGATTGACTGTAAACCATGGTTCAAAACAACAGCCACACGAGCGAGGAGTGAAGTGGCGTGCGAGTAGAGGCAGGGGAATAGAGCAGCGAGTGATTGCTGGTGTAGCCAAATATCTGTTGGGGAACGTAGTAATTTCAAAAAAAATTCCTACGTACACGCAAGATCATGGTGATGGCATAGCAACGAGAGGGGAGAGTGTTGTCCATGTACCCTTGTAGACCGTAAGCGGAAGCGTTATGACAACGCGGTTGATGTAGTCGTACGTCTTCACGATCCGACCGATCCAAGTACCGAACGTACGGCACCTCCGAGTTCAGCACACGTTCAGCTCGATGACGATCCCCGGGCTCCGATCCAGCAAAGCTTCGGGGATGAGTTCCGTCAGCACGATGGCGTGGTGACGATGATGATGCTCTACCGGCGCAGGGCTTCGCCTAAACTCCGCGACGATATGACCGAGGTGGAATATGGTGGAGGGGGGCACCGCACACGGCTAAGGAACGATCCGTAGATCAACTTGTGTGTTATGGGGTGCCCCCCTGCCCCCGTATATAAAGGAGCAAGGGGGAGGGGCGGCCGGCCAAGGGAGGGCGCGCCAGGGAGGAGTTCTACTCCCACCGGGAGTAGGACTCCCTCCTTTCCTAGTCCAACTAGGAGACCTTCCATGTAGTAGGAGTAGGAGAGAAGGAAAGGGAAGAGAGAAGGGAAGGAAGGAGGGGGTGCGGCCTCTCCCCCTAGTCCAATTCGGACTAGGCCTTGGGAGGGTGCGCGGCCTGCCCTAGGCAGCCCCTCTCTCTTTCCCGTATGGCCCAATAAGGCCCAATACTTCTCCCGGCGAATTCCCGTAACTCTCCTGTACTCCAAAAAATACCCGAATCACTCGGAACCTTTCCGAACTCCGAATATAGTCGTCCAATATGTCGATCTTTACATCTCGACCATTTCGAGACTCCTCGTCATGTCCCCGATCTCATCCGGGACTCAGAACTCCTTCGGTATATCAAAACTCATAAACTCATAATATAACTGTCATCGTAACGTTAAGCGTGTGGACCCTACGGGTTCGAGAACTATGTAGACATGACCTAGAACTATTCTCGGTCAATAACCAATAGCGGAACCTGAATGCCCATATTGGTTCCTACATATTCTACGAAGATCTTTATCGGTCAAACCGCATAACAACATACGTTGTTCCCTTTGTCATCGGTATGTTACTTGCCCGAGATTTGATCGTCGGTATCCAATACCTAGTTCAATCTCGTTACCGGAAAGTCTCTTTACTCGTTCCGTAATGCATCATTCCGTAACCAACTCATTTGGTCACATTGCTTGCAAGGCTTATAAAGATGTGCATTACCGAGAGGGCCCAGAGATACCTCTCCGACAATCGGAGTGACAAAACCTAATCTCGAAATACGCCAACTCAACATGTACCTTCGGAGACACCTATAGTACTCCTTTATAATCATCCAGTTACGTTGTGACGTTTGGTAGTACCCAAAGTGTTCCTCCGGTAAACGGGAGTTGCATAATTCTCATAGTTACAGGAACATGTATAAGTCATGAAGAAAGCAATAGCAACATACTAAACGATCAAGTGCTAGGCTAACGGAATGGGTCATGTCAATCACATCATTCTCCTAATGATGTGATCCCATTAATCAAATGACAACTCTTTTGTCCATGGCTAGGAAACATAACCATCTTTGATAAACGAGCTAGTCAAGTAGAGGCATACTAGTGACACTATGTTTGTCTATGTATTCACACATGTATTATGTTTCCGGTTAATACAATTCTAGCATGAATAATAAACATTTATCATGAAATAAGGAAATAAATAATAACTTTATTATTGCCTCTAGGGCATATTTCCTTTGGTCTCCCACTTGCACTAGAGTCAATAATCTAGTTCACATCGATATGTGATTTAACACCAATATTCACATCTGCATGTGATTAATACCCATAGTTCACATCATCATGTGATCAACATCCAAAGGGTTTACTAGAATCTAGTTCACATCGCTATGTGATTAACACCCAAAGGGTTTACTAGAGTCAATAATCTAGTTCACATCGCTATGTGATTAACACCCAAAAGAGTACTAAGGTATGATCATGTTTTGCTCGTGAGAGAAGCTTAGTCAACGGGTCTGTCATATTCAGAGCCGTATGTATTTCGAAAATATTCTATGTCCACAATGCTCTGCACGGAGCTACTCTAGCTAATTGCTCCCACTTTCAATATGCATCCAGATTGAGACTTAGAGTCATCTGGATTGGTGTAAAAGCTTGCATCGTTGTAACTTTTACGACGGGCTCTTTTATCACCTCCATAATCGAGAAATGTCTCCTTAGTCCTCACTAAGGATATTCTTGACCCATGTCCAGTGATCTACTTATTAGATCAAAATTGTATTCCTTTGCTAAACACAGAGCAAGGTATACAATAGGTCTGATTCACAGCATAGCATACTTTATAGAACCTATGACTGAGGCATAGGGAATGACTTTTCATTCTCTTTCTATTTTCTGCAATGGTCGGGTCTTGAGTCTTACTCAACTTCACGCCTTGTAACACAGGCAAGAACTCCTTCTTTGACTGTTCCATTTTGAACTATTTCAAAAATTTATCAGGGTATGTACTCATTGAAAAATCTTATCAAGTGTCTTGATCTATCTATATAGATCTTGATGCTCAATGTGTAAGCAGCTTCACCGAGGTCTTGCTTTGAAAAACTCTTATTCAAGTATCCTTTCATGCTATCCAGAATTTCCATATCATTTCCAATTAACAATATGCCATCCACATATAATATTAGAAATGCTACAGAGCTCCCACTCACTTTCTTGTAAATACAGGCTTCTTCAAAAGTCTGTATAAAACCATATGCTTTGATCAACTCATCAAAGCGTATATTCCAACTCCGAGATGCTTGCACCAGTCCATTGATGGATTGCTGGAGCTTGCACACTTTGTTAGCATCTTTAGGATTGACAAAAACTTTCTGGTTGCATCATATACAACTCTTCTTTAATAAATCCATTAAGGAATGCAGTTTTGACATCCATTTGCCAGATTTCATAAAATGTGGCAATTGCTAACATGATTCAGACAGACTTAAGCTTCGATACGAGTGAGAAAATCTCATCGTATTCAACACCTTGAACTTGTTGAAAACATTTCGTAACAAGTCGAGCTTACTAGATAGTAACACTACTATCAATGTCCGTCTTCCTCTTGAAGATCCATTTATTTAACATGGCTTGCTGATCATCGAGCAAGTCAATCAAAGTCCATACTTTGTTCTTATACATGGATCTTATCTCAGATTTTATGGCCTCAAGCCATTTCGTGGAATCTGGGCTCATCATCGCTTCCTCATAGTTCGTAGGTTCATCATGGTCTAGTAACATGACTTCCAGAACAGGATTACCGTACCACTCTGGTGCGGATCTTACTCTGGAAGACCTACGAGGTTTTGTAGTAACTTAATTTGAAGTTTCATGATCATCATCATTAATTTCCTCACTAATTGGTGTAGTAGTCACAGGAACAGATTTCTGTGATGAACTACTTTCCAATACGGGAGCAGGTACAGTTACCTCATCAAGTTCTACTTTCCTCCCACTCACTTCTTTCGAGAGAAACTCCTTCTCTAGAAAGGATCCATTCTTAGCAATGAATAACTTGCCTTCCGATCTGTGATAGAAGGTGTACCCAATAGTTAACTTTGGGTATTCTATGAAGACGCACTTCTCCGATTTGGGTTTGAGCTTATCAGGTTGAAACCTTTTTCATATAAGCATCGCAACTCCAAACTTTAATAAATGACAGCTTAGGTTTACTGCTAAACCATAGTTCATACGGTGTCGTCTCAACGAATTTAGATGGTGCCCTTTTAAACGTGAATGCAGCTGTCTCTAATGCACAACCCCAAAACGATAGTGGTAAAACCGATAAGAGACATCATAGATTGCACCATATCCAATAAAGTGCGGTTACGACATTCGGACACACCATAACATTGTGGTGTTCCAGGTGGCGTGAGCTGTGAAACTATTCCACATTGTTTTAACTGAAGACCAAAATCGTAACTCAAATATTCGTCTCCGCGATCAGATCGTAGAAACTTTATTTTCTTGTTACGATGATTTTTCCACTTCACTCTGAAATTCTTTGAACCTTTCAATTATTTCAGACTTATGTTTCATCAAGTAGATATACCCATATCTGCTCAAATCATTTTGTGAAGGTCAGAAAATAACGATACTTGCCACGAGCATCAACACTCATTGGATCGCATACATCGGTATGTATTATTTCCAGTAAGTCAGTAGCTTGTTCCATTGTTCCGGAGAACGGAGTTTTTAGTCATCTTGCCCAAAAGGCACGGTTCGCAAGCATCAAATGATTCATAACCAAGTGATTCCGAAAATCCATCTTTATGGAGTTTCTTCATGCGCTTTACACCGATATGACCCAAACGGCAGTGCCACAAATAAGTTGCACTATCATTATTAACTTTTCATCTTTTGGCATCAATATTATGAATATGTGTATCACTACGATCGAGATCCAACAAACTATGTTCATTGGGTGTATGACCATCGAAGGTCTTATTCATGTAAACAGAACAACAATTATTCTTTGACTTTAAATGAATAACCATATTGCAATAAACATGATCAAATCATATTCATGCTCAACGCAAACACCAAATAACATTTATTTAGGTTCAACACTAATCCCGAAAGTATAGGGAGTGTGCGATGATGATCATATCAATCTTGGAACCACTTCCAACACATGACGTCACATCACCCTCAACTAGTTTCTGTTTATTCTGTAACTCATGTTTCGAGTTACTAATCTTAGCAACCGAACAAGTATCAAATACTCAGGGGTTACTATAAACACTAGGAAGGTACACATCAATAACATGTATATTAAATATACCCTTGTTCACTTTGCCATCCTTCTTATCCACCAAATATTCAAGGCATTTCCGCTTCTAGTGACCATTTCCTTTGCAGTATAATCACTCAGTTTCAGGCTTTGGTCTAGCTTTGGGCTTCTTCGCGGGACTGACAACTTGCTTGTCATTCTACTTGAAGTTCCCTTTTCTTTCCCTTTGCCCTTTTCTTGAAACTAGTGGTCTTGTCAATCATCAACATTTGATGCTCTTTCTTGATTTCTACCTTCGTTGATTTCAACATCACGAAGAGCTCGGAATCATTTTCGTCATCCCTTTCATACTACAGTTCATCACAAAGTTCTACTAACTTGGTGATGGTGACTAGAGAATTCTGTCAATCACTATCTTATCTGGAAGATTAACTCCCACTTGATTCAAGCGATTGAAGTACTCAGACAATCTGAGCACATGCTCACTAGTTGAGCGATTCTCCTCCATCTTTTAGCAATAGAATTTGTTGGAGACTTTATATCTCTCAACTCGGGTATTTGCTTGAAATATTAACTTCAATTCCTGGAACATCTCATATGGTCCATGATGTTCAAAACATCTTTGAAGTCCCGATTCTAAGCCGTTAAGCATGGTGCACTAAACTATCAAGTAGTCATCATATTGAGCTAGCCAAACGTTCATAACGTCTACATCTGATCTTGCAATAGGTCTGTCACCTAGCGGTGCATCAAGGACATAATTCTTCTGTGCAGCAATGAGAATAAACCTCAGATCACGGACCAAGTCCGCATCATTGCTACTAACATTTTTCAACATAGTTTTCTCTAGGAACACATATAAAAACATAGGGAAGCAACAACGCGAGCTATTGATCTATAACACAATTTGCAAAATACTACCAGGACTAAGTTCATGATAAATTCAAGTTCAATTAATCATATTACTTAAGAACTCCCACTTAGACAGACATCTCTCTAGTCATCTAAGTGATCACGTGATCCAAATCAACTAAACCATGTCCGATCATCACGTGAGATGGAGTAGTTTCAATGGTGAACATCATTATGTTGATCATATCTACTATATGATTCACGCTCGACCTTTCGGTCTCCGTGTTCCGAGGCCATATCTGTATATGCTAGGCTCGTCAAGTTTAACCCGAGTATTCCGCGTGTGCAACTGTTTTGCACCCGTTGTATTTGAACGTAGAGCCTATCACACCCGATCATCATGTGGTGTCTCAGCACGAAGAACTTTTGCAACAGTGCATACTCAGGGAGAACACTTCTTTATAATTAGTGAGAGATCATCTTAAAATGCTACCGTCAATCAAGCAAGATAAGATGCATAAAGGATAAACATCACATGCAATTAATATAAGTGATATGATATGGCCATCATCATCTTGTGCTTGTGATCTCCATCTTTGAAGCACCGTCGTGATCACCATCATCACCGGCGCGACACCTTGATCTCCATCATAGCATCGTTGTCGTTACGCCATCTATTGCTTGTACGACTATCGCTACCGCTTAGTGATAAAGTAAAGCAATTACAGGACGTTTGCATTTCATACAATAAAGCGACAACCATATGGCTCCTGCCAGTTGCCGATAACTTCGGTTACAAAACATGATCATCTCATACAATAATATATAGCATCACGTCTTGACCATATCACATCACAACATGCCCTGCAAAAACAAGTTAGACGTCCTCTGCTTTGTTGTTGCAAAATTTTACGTGGCTGGTACGGGCTTAGCAAGAACCGTTCTTACCTACGCATCAAAACCACAATGATAGTTTGTCAAGTTGGTGCTGTTTTAACCTTCGCAAGGACCGGGCATAGCCACACTCGGTTCAACTAAAGTGAGAGAGACAGACACCCGCCGATCATCTTTAAGCAACGAGTGCTCGTAGCGGTGAAACCAGTCTCGCGTAAGCGTACGTGTCATGTCGGTCCGGGCCGCTTCATCTCACAATACCGCCGAACCAAAGAATGACATGCTGGTAAGCAGTATGACTTATATCGCCCACAACTCACTTGTGTTCTACTCGTGCATATAACATCTACGCATAAAACCTGGCTCTGATACCACTGTTGGGGAACGTAGTAATTTCAAAAAAAATTCCTACGTACACGCAAGATCATGGTGATGGCATAGCAACGAGAGGGGAGAGTGTTGTCCATGTACCCTCGTAGACCGTAAGCGGAAGCGTTATGACAACGCGGTTGATGTAGTCGTACGTCTTCACGATCCGACCGATCCAAGTATCGAACGTACGGCACCTCCGAGTTCAGCACACGTTCAGCTCGATGACGATCCCCGGGCTCCGATCCAGCAAAGCTTCGGGGATGAGTTCCGTCAGCACGACGGCGTGGTGACGATGATGATGCTCTACCGGCGCAGGGCTTCGCCTAAACTCCGCGACGATATGACCGAGGTGGAATATGGTGGAGGGGGGCACCGCACACGGCTAAGGAACGATCCGTAGATCAACTTGTGTGTTATGGGGTGCCCCCTGCCCCCGTATATAAAGGAGCAAGGGGGAGGGGCGGCCGGCCAAGGGAGGGCGCGCCAGGGAGGAGTCCTACTCCCACCGGGAGTAGGACTCCTTCCTTTCCTAGTCCAACTAGGAGACCTTCCATGTAGTAGGAGTAGGAGAGAAGGGAAGGGAAGAGAGAAGGGAAGGAAGGAGGGGGTGCGGCCCCTCCCCCTAGTCCAATTCGGACTAGGCCTTGGGGGGGCGCGCGGCCTGCCCTAGGCAGCCCCTCTCTCTTTCCCGTATGGCCCAATAAGGCCCAATACTTCTCCCGGCGAATTCCCGTAACTCTCCGGTACTCCGAAAAATACCCGAATCACTCGGAACCTTTCCGAACTCCGAATATAGTCGTCCAATATATCGATCTTTACGCCTTGACCATTTCGAGACTCCTCATCATGTCCCCGATCTCATCCGGGACTCCGAACTCCTTTGGTATATCAAAACTCATAAACTCATAATATAACTGTCATCGTAACATTAAGCGTGCGGACCCTACGGGTTCGAGAACTATGTAGACATGACCTAGAACTATTCTCGGTCAATAACCAATAGCGGAACCTGGATGCCCATATTGGTTCCTACATATTCTACGAAGATCTTTATCGGTCAAACCGCATAACAACATACGTTGTTCCCTTTGTCATTGGTATGTTACTTGCCCGAGATTTGATCGTCGGTATCCAATACCTAATTCAATCTCGTTACCGGCAAGTCTCTTTACTCGTTCCGTAATGCATCATTCCGTAACCAACTCATTTGGTCACATTGCTTGCAAGGCTTATAAAGATGTGCATTACCGAGAGGGCCCAGAGATACCTCTCCGACAATCGGAGTGACAAAACCTAATCTCGAAATACGCCAGCTCAACATGTACCTTCGGAGACACCTGTAGTACTTCTTTATAATCACCCAGTTACGTTGTGACATTTGGTAGTACCCAAAGTGTTCCTCCGGTAAATGGGAGTTGCGTAATTCTCATAGTTACAGGAACATGTATAAGTCATGAAGAAAGCAATAGCAACATACTAAACGATCAAGTGCTAGGCTAACGGAATGGGTCATGTAAATCACATCATTCTCCTAATGATGTGATCCCATTAATCAAATGACAACTCTTTTGTCCATGGCTAGGAAACATAACCATCTTTGATAAACGAGCTAGTCAAGTAGAGGCATACTAGTGACACTATGTTTGTCTATGTATTCACACATGTATTATGTTTCCGGTTAATACAATTCTAGCATGAATAATAAACATTTATCATGAAATAAGGAAATAAATAATAACTTTATTATTGCCTCTAGGGCATATTTCCTTCAATATCTAACCAAAAGTAGGTGTTGGTTAGCAGCTTGGTTAGCAAGAGTTATCCACATACTGCTATACATGAAGTTAATGCCTATATAAACGCGTACCATCAAGGCTCAAGAGTAAACATTTCAACAGCACCACCCAGGTCCAGATCAGAAAGAAGCTCCAGCATCTCCTCATGGAAATCCCAGGGAAGAGTACTAGGTCCATGTGCCTCACAAGTCACAACCCTGGTGCTCATGGCCACCGTTCTCTCCTCACGTGCCAAATATCATTACCCCTACCCTGGCCATGGTTCTTGTTTTTTCATCAATGATATTATTTCTAATCAGCAAAATCCAATTTTACATAGTACATTTTTGTGATTATGAGAGGATATTAGTATTACCGCATCCACTATTTCTGGATATGTCAAGTTATTTGATTCATTTTTTTGAGAACCATGCATACACTATGCAATGGTAGTAATATACTCGTCAACCATCTGTTGCCTTACTGCGTCATGCACGCCTGCCACCACTTTGTGATCACCTGATGCCCTTGTTGTGGCTGCAATCTGGTGAGCTAGCTCGTTCTGAGCTCTGTTAATCACCCTGACCTCAAAACTTTGGAAGGCTTTTGAGGTTTTCTTTATGTCAGCTATGGTTGCATAGCAAGACGACTTGCAGGAAGCCTCCGAGAGCAAGTTCCAGCCCACTGCAGCGCAATCCACCTCCAGGATTATAGGTCCCCCATACACGTTCGACAGTTCAGACAATCCCATCAGTACAGCAGCTGCCTCTCCCTCTTCTACCGAGTCGCACTGGTTCAGCCGGCGTCCGACAGACAAGTGGACAGAACCCCAATGATCTCGAGCTACTGCTCCTCCCCAAGTATCCCCTGAGTCTTTAAGAAAGGCCGCATCACAGTTGATTTTTACATACCCAACTGCAGGTGCTATCCAGCGATTATTTTTTAGGGGTACAGGCTTGGATGTGCTCTGATCAAAAAGCGTGGTTGCTTGCTTGCTATGAGGCATATTAGCTGCATGTTCAGCCATTAGCAAGTCTTCGCTCAGTCTGAGGAGTTGATGCACTGCTCCCGTGACAGTATCCTTCCCATCCCCATGGATGGTGTTGTTCCTGAGGCTCCAGGCTTTCCACGGTATTAACAGGATATTGCTTCTGATGCTAGCTGATTGTGGCAGAAGGAGGTTCTCAAGCCAATCCTCTCCCGTTCGTCTGAACTCAACTTCCTTGGGGATGTCCCATTTAACTCTCAAAGCCCATGCTTCTTGTGCATGAAACAACCGCATGGAACTCATCTTCACTTTCCGTTCCACATAAATCACATATATCTTCCTTCACAATGGTCCTTCTGAAGGTGTTGTGTTTTGTTGCCAAAGTTTGGGTCGCCACTCTCCACCCAATTTTTTTTTTGTTTTCTCTGGAATGTTTGCTTTCCATATGACATCCCAAATGCTTCTGTTCCCGGGTTCACTCGACGAGCTAGACGGAGCCTCCCTTCCATTTCTACTTAGTGTGACGCCAAGTTTGTAGGCACTCCTGACAGTGAAGACACCAGACTTTTCATAGTGCCAAGCCACACTATCCTCTACTTCAGCAGAGGGGATTCGGATTTTGCAGATTTCGCCTGCATCAAAAGCATGAAAAATTCTCCTTATGAGGTCGACGTTCCATTCCTTTGTGTCCGAAAGCATTAGTTGGTTGACCCATCTCAATCTGGAGCGGCTTATGAAATGCGCAGTTTTTAGGCCTTCGTCTCGTGGAATCCATTGGTCTCTCTCAATTTGGATTTTCCTTCCGCTGCCCACTCTCCAGATGAGTCCCTTTTTCAGGAGCTCGAGTCCAAATTCAATCCCTCG
Organism: Triticum dicoccoides; assembly: GCF_002162155.2. Classification (NCBI taxonomy): domain Eukaryota; kingdom Viridiplantae; phylum Streptophyta; class Magnoliopsida; order Poales; family Poaceae; genus Triticum; species Triticum dicoccoides. Next base: position 64,938,078 of record NC_041389.1, on the reverse strand, counting down.
CCATGCGGGGGAAGCATCCGAGGAGAATACGGTATTTAGTAATTCACCATTGGGGTAGTATTTAGATTTTAGGACTCATGCACACAAGCTGTTCGGGGATTGCAGCAGCCTCCATCCCTTCCTGGCTAGCAGCGCTTGGTTGAAATAATGCATATCTTGGAAACCTATGCCTCCACCCATCTTAGGTTTTGTCATATTCTCCCATGACATCCAATGAACTTTTCTATGTTCATCCTTGTCTCCCCACCAAAAGTCTCTGATTATTTTTTTCATACTTATCACAGAAGCTTTGGTTGAGCTTGAAAACCCCCATGACGTAAACTGGCAAAGATTGTACAATTGATTTAACATGGACTTCTTTTGCCGCTTGGGACATGAATCTTTCATTCCAGTTATTACATCTCTTTCCAAATTTGTCCAAGATCGGTTGGAAGTTCTCATCTTTCATTCTTCCCTCCGGTGTAGGCAGCCCCAAATACTTACCCTCAAAAGTTGAAGATTCCACTCCTAGGGTGCTCATAATATCTTTCCTTACATTATCTGTACATGCCTCACTGAAGAGTAGGGAACACTTGCTATGGCTCAACAGTTGACTCGAGCATTTCTGAAAAAGGTCTAAGAGCTCCTTCACTTTTCTTGCTTGATCTACAGTGGCTTTGAAGAATAGCAAACTGTCATCCGCGAAGAGGAGATTTGATATACCCGGACTGCCTCGGGTGATTTTCAGTGGGGAGATAGTACCTTTTTCCACTTCTTTGTTTAATAAGGTAGCCAAACCATCAGCCACAAATAAGAAGAGGTATGGACTCAACGGACCCCCCTGCCTCAGGCCTCTCGAGGGCACAAAAGCATCCAGCAGCACACCATTGCATTTAACCGAAAAGGTGACTGACCTCACGCATATCATCACCCATCTAATCCACTTCTGATAAAAGCCCAGTTGTATAAGAGCACCCTCAAGAAAATCCCAATCAACCCTGTCATAGGCTTTGGCCAAGTCCAATTTGTAAGCACAATGGGTATCTCTCCGGTTCTTGCTGTGTTGGATTTTATGGAAGCATTCAAAAGCGATGATCACATTATCAGTGATCAGTCTCCCCGGGATGAAGGCACTTTGAGTTTCAGAAATGAGGTCATCAAGTAGAGGGCGTAAACGAGTTACTAGCACCTGCGAGATTACCTTGTATATAACGTTGCAGAGGCTTATGGGGCGGAAATCCTTGATAGTAATAGGATTGTTTCCTTTAGGAATGAGCACAATTGTAGTATCGTTCACACCCACTGGCATCGCTCCATCCTCAAAAAATTTTTTTACTCCATTTATTACGTCCTCCTTCATGGTTTGCCAATTCCGCCGAAAAAAATGAGCCGGGAAACCATCGGGCCCCGGGGCCTTGAGTGGTCCGATTTGAAAAAGGGCATCACCTATCTCCTAATTTGTGACCGTTTTGACTAGTGTTTCATTCATTCTGTCATCCACCTTCTTGGGAAAAGGTCAATTAACTCCTGTGGTATAACCTTGTCGTCTCGTGTATATAAGCCCTGGAAGAAATTGTTTATCTCCACATGTATTTCCTCTGTTTTCTCTGCCCAACTTCCATCCTCACGTTTCAGTTTTGTTATTTTTTTTTCTTTCTGCGCCAGGTTGCTTTGTGGTGGAAGAATTCCGTGTTCCTATCCCCTTCCCTTAACCATGTTATCCGAGACCGTTGTCTCCACATCATCTCCTCCCTGTAAAGCCATTCATCTAATTCAGATTCTGTTTGCCTCATCTTCTCTTCGATTTCGGGAGTTTGATGCAACATACGGAAGCCCTTGAGAGCATCTCTTAGCGACTTTATTCTGTTTTGTACAGAGCAGAACTCCTTTTGCACCCATTTGCTAAGTACCCCCTGCATACTTTGTAGTTTCTTGGTGATTTTTTCCAGAGAATGACCTAGACCTCCACCAGACCATGCATTAGCCACTACTTCTGGTAGTTTATCAGCTCTTTCCCACATATGTTCATATCTGAAACTATTGTTGACTGGACGCCACTCTCTCCTGGAGCCGAAACAGAGCAGTAGAGGTACATGGTCAGATCTCAAGGACACAATATGTTCCACTGTAGCATTGCTAAATAGTCTGCACCACTCTGGGCTAGCAACTCCTCTGTCAAGGCGTGCTTTAACATTGAAAATCCCCCTCTGTTTATTGTCATATGTCCAGGGTGTGCCCTTGAAGCCTATGTCATGGAGGTTGCAATCCGCTAGCACTCTTCTAAAATCTGCCATGTTACTTTCCGATCGGTGTGCTCTCGAGAAATGCTCGCTCTGCCACATGGCTTCATTGAAATCACCAATCATGAGCCAAGATTCAGAGGAATTGTTACGAATTTTTCTCAACAGTTCCCACATGTGATGTCTCTCATTAGTTCGCCATACACAAAAGTTCCTCTCTATTGTGAGCTATTTGGACTTAGATGGATTAACACATCGATGTACCGGGGGCCAACGGCAAGCTCTTTTATTTCGACTGACTCATCATAGAAGAGTGCAATGCCGACGCCTTTCCCGACGCCGGGTTGCACGATACAGTGTTTGAGGCCAAGCCTCCATCTCAACTTATTCACTACATCATTGCTTTGCCGTGTTTCAGAGATGAAAACTAGTTTGGGTCTGTAGATGTGCACGAGACCCACTAGTTCGCGAACTGTCCGGGGTTGCCCCAAACCCCGACAGTTCCAACTGATGAGTGTCATGGCTCCTGGTGGACGCCCTCATCGGCATCCACCAGTTGACCGAGAGACCCATGCTCGGTTGCTTCCTTTCCACCTGCCTTCCCCGAGTCCTCCTGCTCCTCTCCATTGCCTGCTCCTCTCTTCTTCTTACACTGGTCTGTATCTTCTTCCTTCTCATCAGAGTTTGCCACCTCATTTTCAGACTGCACACAGTCACCTCTTTTGCCCAACACAGATACCTGGTCGCCTCGCCCCTTCTTTAGGAGCCTTCCCATAGAGACTTTCTTCCTCTTCAACTCCTCCTTCAACTGTTTTTTTTCCTCCCTGTGATTGCACCAGTTCAGTTAACACTTGGGACTCGACAGGACTAGCAGCAGCAGTGACAACGCCGCTTCCAGCAGCAGCGTAAAGTGGAGTCGGGCCAAAGCCCGGTGGGAAGGGGAGCTCCACCGGCTCCTTGGATGCCTAGGGGTCGACCAACATCGCTACTTGCATCTCTTCGGGCAGAGCTGAGGTAGAGCCCAGCTGCGCCAAGGTAGCTTTTTCAGTCTCACTGGCATTGTTCTTGTTGTCTCCCTGAACCTCGTTCAACTGCTTGTTGTTGACGATCCTTTTATCTGCCGTTTCATCCACCAAGTCGGCTTGGGGAGCCTTCTCTTGACACAGAGTGTCCCTAGCGGCGCCTCCGGAGCTATCATCCTCACTGCTGCCAGAGTCCAGCTTGATGCTACTGACTATCGCAATTGCAGCCTGAACCAATGGGTCAGCCAGCACCTTCTCTGGAACCATGCCAAACTTCTCTGTTGCTTTCTTTTGCTGGATCATCGTTGACGCTCCCATGTTCTCTGGCTCGAAGAGGAGGAAACGGCGAGCACTGCTCGTTTCCGGGACGATGACACCTCCCCTCATACTACTTCTTTTAAAAGGAGATGCGCGTAATGCTGCCGAGAATCTCATCTCTTGGAGATCCTCCGGGAGCTTACAATCGCGCTGCCCATGCTCCAGATAGCCACAAGAACTACAAAACCTAGGGAGCCTCTCATATTTTACATTCAGCTTGTACATTTTTCCTTCAGCACTATCATAAGTCTCTAACTTCTAATGGGTTCATCCACATCATGGTTAACGCGAACACGCATATAGTTACCCCAGATTCTGCCATCCTTGTTAGCATCCACTTCTAGCACCTCACCAAGCTCGGCGCCGAGGGCACGGGCCACCGACTCGAAGAGCATGATCGGGGGTGCATCGTAGATGCGTGCCCACATTGGCATGTGGGCGACCTCCACATCACCTGGCCTGGCGCTCCCGTCCACCGCCACCATGAGGAAGGCGTCTCCTTTATGGGTCCATGGCCCATTGTTGAGGATGAACCTGAGGTCCCCCTCGCGCTCAAACTCGAGGGTGAAGCGATTATTCTTGAGTGGAGTGTAGCCGAGGCGCCCCCTCAACCCCCACTTGCTCTTGAGCTCATGGAAGAGCCCGCTGATGTTGAAGATCTGCACCGAAAAGAACAGGCCGACAGTGATCCACCTTGATCGCATGGCTGCCCTCTGCCTCGCCACGTTCAGCTCCACCACATTGGACCTCTGCATCTCCATGTTAACAGGGAACACGAGAGCTATCACATGTTCATTCACATCATACCTTGCTCCCTGGGAATTCTGAACTCCTTGGCCGACAGGGGTGCAGAACAAGTCTCCCCTGTCCCTTGAGGAGCTGCCATGGACTAGTGGCCTCGAGCCTAGCTCCGAGTCTCCCATGGCATATACCTCTCCACTAGGGTTCATTGGCGCCTTGTTCCCGCCGTTGCTCTGATCAGCCATGTTAGCACGATCTTGTGGATGTTATGCTGCGAAGGGTACGGTGTGTGGGGGTCAGGTCCGCCCCAACCTGAGACTTTATATCATCTGATCCTCTCACCCCTACTGACGATTGCATCTCCATACAGGGCGCAAATTGATTTTCCTTCCCATCTATGATCCTTGGATTTGCTAATTGGTGATCCTTTTCCTTTCCCTTGTCTGGCGGATCCTTTGAGTGTTGACCTCCGATCTCCCTTTCCCTGGATCCTTTGTTTCCTCCTAAATTACCAGCGTACAGATCCTTTCTCATATCTCCTATCATGCCCTTGATTCTATCAAGACCCACACACAAAGGCCTCCCCGGATTACCTGAGATCTGTTGAATCGGATTGCCCTTGATTCTATCAAGACCCACAGACAAAGGCCTCCCCGGATTACCTGAGATCTGTTGAATAGGATTCATGGTTGATGTCTTTTTCTTTGCATATTTCCGGATCGCCTCCCTAGTCTTGATCCAATCCTCACGTAACCCCGGCGGATCTACCCGCGCCTGATGTCTCCTTCTTTCATCGCTCACGATCACATCTCTCTCTGTTACGGCAGATCCCTCCGTCCGGCCGGGATCTTCCCATTCGACACGGGGTCGCCTCGGGGTCGCCACGACAGGGGCTCCGCTAATTGCGCTCATTTTTAATGCCATGACGAGATGTGACAATATCTCAATTCATTTTTTTGCAATTAACCTATACCAATGCAACTGATTCTCATGATGTGGTGACCCGTTTCCCTCGGATGACTGTGACAAGGACTGTTATAACAAATGCGCTGGCGTCTGCTACATAGGAGATGACCAGAAGTATTACTCCTGCTGCGAACCAGTACACCAAGATGGAACCATGAGGCCTCAGGATGTCGTTGAAATGATACAAACATAAAAGTCATGGATCACCAGAACCATGTGGAATAGATTTGCTAGCTCTTTGATGTTGATGCAGTTATTGCAGGGCTAATATAAACATGGTAGCATCCGTTTTGAAGAAACAAAAATAATGCTTATCTTTGTCAATCTATTGTTATGTTTGTCTTTTCTCTTTACTATATGGGTCTGTCTAGGGTGGCCTGGTTATTGCAGAGTGACTCAATTAAATATGAAAAAATACCCTCACAAATCTTCGCATAAAATTAATTACGTAGGACTTAGTTGTGCAATATTTAGGGCATGTCTAGAAGCCCAGCGGTGATTGGGACCTGCAGGCAGCAACAGACCAGTCGTTCTAGCAGCCCGTCCTAAAAGACTACGTCCGAGCGGTCACCGAGAACAGGGACAAGTGCCAGGCATTCGTGCGTTGGGCGACTCCCCCACCGAGTCACGCGTCGCCGGGCTGCTGAGGTTGATCACCGTTGGGCAGCCGAGGTCACACGTGGCCATGCAGAGCTTCACACGGAGGGGTCCATCGGATTACCGCCCCGGCCACCAGTAGTGTCCCCTGCCAAATGATGATAAGTGATTATTTAGCGTTTTTCGAGAGCCATCAACGCCTGTGGAGAGTGAGCTGTCGGCACCGTGTTGCCGCATTAACCAGACTCTAGCCAACAGTTACTCAAGTTCCTCCGTTTGACGTGGAATATTTTTATTATTTTTAGTCTATATTACATACCATGTAATGAATTCATATAGAATCAACTCTTTTTGCGACGTACAATCAACTTTTGTTGTGGGCGAATGAATTAATGTCGTGTTTTGCAGTTCCCAATTTCACAGTGTCATGTGTTTCTCGGTTGGATCAGATGAACTTTCATTCCCCATATGACAAACTTTGTTTCTGTTGGCCCCATTTACGTATGGTTCACGAGCACGTCCCGTGTGTCATACATGTAACAAAATGCTCTTATATTATGAGACTACCAATGAAACACGGTCTACTACTAATAAAAGTGTGAGTCATGTGAATCCTATAATGACATCAGGTAGTTTGACCGTTTGACTAAGAACCCCCGCGTCCCCTATGGCGCCCCTCGCTAGGTCAACTTGGGCGGAGATCCCCAAGTGCGGCCACCTCCACCGCATCCTCCCCTCCGTCGCTGCAGGAGGAAGCCGCCGGGCATAGCCCTGGTCGGCCGATGACGGCGGCGGAGGACCTCTTTGTTGGGGAACACAGTAATTTCAAAAAAATTCCTACTATCACTCAAGATCTATCAAGGAGATGCATAGCAACGAGAGGGGAGAGTGTGTCCACATACCCTCGTAGACCGAAAGCGGAAGCATTTAGTAACGCGGTTGATGTAGTCGAACGTCTTCGCGATCCAACCGATCCAAGTACCGAACGTACGGCACCTCCGCGTTAAGCACACGTTCAGCTCGATGACGACCCTCGTGCTCTTGATCCAGTTGAGGACGAGGATGAGTTCCGTCAGCACGACGGCGTGGCGACGGTGATGATGATGTTACAGGCGCAGGGCTTCGCCTAAGCACTACGGCGATATGATCGAGGTGTGTAACCGTGGAGGGGGGGCACCGCACACGGCTAAGGCAAAACTTGGTGTGTCTTTGGGGTGTCCCCTGCCCACGTATATAAAGGAGGAAGGGAGAGAAGCCGGCCCCTTGGGATGCGCTAAGAGTATGGAGTCCTACTAGGACTTCCAAGTCCTAGTAGGAATCCCTTTCCCTTTTGGAGTAGGAGAGAAGGAAAGAGGAAAAGAGAGAGGGAGTAGGAAAGGGCAAGGGGGGCGCTCGCCCCTTCCCCTAGTCCTATTCGGACCCATAGGGGGGCGCCACCTCCCCTTGCACTACTAGGGAAAACCCTAGCAGTAGCGCGGGTATTTTTCCTATTAGTAGCGCGGGATGACGCGCTACTGATAAGGCGCTACAGCTAACGTATAGCAGTAGCGCTTGTCATCCCACGCTACTGCTATACATGGCTAGCAGTAGCGAGCTTTAGTGCAGAGTGCTACTGCTAATATCTGCAGCGCTTTTTAGCAGGAAGCGCTACTGGTAAGGGAGTGCTACTGCTAACTTTATTCCCCTCGCTACTGCTAGTTTTATTAGTTTATGTTTTTTTTCTACATATTTGTTTTGTATTTGAATAGGCTTTATACAATAATCTTTAGCATATCATACACATACAAATGTAATCATAGCATATACATACAAATAGTCTCATCAAATCATGTCATCATCATAATCATCATCCAACACAAAGTGGTCTCTCGTCATCATCTCAAAAATAGCGATACAAGTCTCGATTACTTGCAACTACATCGTCATCCACCTAAACAATGATATATGCGAGAAGAGCTATCACTATGAGTGAGAGCGGAACTATGCAGTACATGAGTTCGTATCCCTCTCTCGCATTAGCGTGAACCTAAACTAACTACTGGCTATCGCTCAGAAACCGGAAACCGGTACACCTGGGCCTGACACTCCGGCCACTCGTCGTATACTTCTAGCGTAGCATTTCTTCGCCATCAATGATCTATGCATCTGCATCGTCACATGAGTCAATGATATGCAACATATATAGTTGAGCAACAGAAAGAGACAGACTTGGCAAAAATAGAAGCAACATATCATAAGCATAAAAAACAAAGTTCATCGTACCCAAAATGCACTAACTAGAGTGATCTTCGCTAGTAGAGGAGAATGGTTTAATTACATCACAAATAAAGTTTCATCATGCATAACTTAAAGTTTTTTCATACAGAAAGTATGGACTAAACGGACACATTGTCATATATTGACAATCACTACATGTTGTGCCATCCATCCATGTCAGGGAGATAGTCCCCAAGCTTAGTGAAAGGCTTCAGGTCGAGACGCTGAGAGGCTACACGTGTTCGGACGTCTTCCCGCGACATTTGTCCTTCTTCATAGAACATAACTGTTTTTTCGACGACCTCCTTCATGATGATTTGGGCAAGTTCGCGATGGATGTGATAGAACTCAGCTCAAAGTCGATGATCCTCGATATCTCCTAAGTTCTTTACCCATTACAGAATATGGGCATCGCCGGATCTAGGTGACATGTGACGGTTCTGGTGATCCCGTGTGTACTCCAGCATGTGGTGTAGGACATAGAATCCATCATTAAGAGAATCACTCGATTGTTGGATGCAGCAGAAGTCGGTCTTATGGCTGAAGACCCGATCAACAGGATTGAAGACCAGGCCCCGTCACCGCACAACACTCCCCTTAGTTGCTCGACACTACTGGGTTACTATCGAGTGCCGAGGGTGATACCTCATCAGCACTTCTGATGTTAACCTTGTAGGTTAGTTCATCGGTTGTGGTCATCGAGGGTGATTCCTCCTTCTCCACTCCCGATAACGACACTGTCGTGCAACTCCTCAAGAGTGGACCTCGAGGGTGATTCCACCTTCGTTCACCTTGACGACAACATTAGGTGGAATTCCATCGAGGGTGATTCCTCAGGGTTCCCCTTAGTGTTAGACACACGGTTACTATGGTTACTATGACTTTACACTGAACCATGTTACTAAAGACAGGTTGGCCCTGAGGGGTACCCGCGAGCTTAATTGCGAGTGATGTGAAGTTGGGTTGACCTGGAAGGTGCCCGCGAGATAATTACGAGGCATGGTCGGGCATTCTTAGCCCTTGCCACAAGTCCTCGAGACGGAGCGACGGGGTCACATTGATCATGGGTCTCTGCTCGTTACCGCACGCTCCTAATCCACTATGATTTGGATATTTGATCCGAGGGGCCTCTGGCCTGATAGCACTAACCATCACATGGGCATAGTATGGGCGTTCTGCATCGTATGCATCAGCCGAAGCTTAATAATTGTCATGCGACTGAGCAGCGCATGCTGGGTTGGACTGCATAAGCACCTGCCTTTTTAAGGAGGTAGCTAGGTCTGCTCACCGGCCGCCCACGCAACTTGCAGGAGTTCCCGTGGCGATGGCCCAAGACCCCTGGGGGCATAGGTTTAGTCCAGCGTGCTGACCTCTCTATTAGGCCTAGGTCGGGTTGCGGCATATCGTTTGGCCGAGGCCGGGCATGACCCAGAAAAGTGTGTCCAGCCGGAGTTAATCGAGCATGGTGGGTAAGTTGATTCACCCCTGTAGGGAACAAAACATCTATCGATAGCCTGTCCTACGGTAATGGACACTCGGAGTTGTATCCCGATCAATACAACTAGAACTGGATACTTGAGATGAGAAATAGATAGTATGGCTCTAGGATTGCTTTCTCGCATGGAGTCGAGGAAGGATCTCTAGGCGAGGTTGATGGCACTACTACTACTTTAATTTATGCTAGTCTGCACTCTTCTAATGCTGCAAGACCGCTGAAGATGTTGAAGATGCTAGTCTTCGATAGGACTAGGCTCTCCCCTCTATTCTGGCATTTCTGCAGCCCAGTCCACATATACAGCCTTCCTTTGACAATGTTGCATATGTAGTGTAGATCCTTGCTTGCTGAGTACTTCAGATGAGTACTCATGTTTGCTTTGCTTTCTTTTTCCCCATATCCATTTGATGCAACCAGATGACGGAGCCTTTAAGATCGCTGCCACCGTCGACGACTACTACAACCCCGAGGGTGCCTTCTACCATGTGACGGACGCCGACGACCAGGAGTAGTTAGGAGGCTCCCAGGCAGGAGGCCTTGCCTTTTCAACCAATGTTGCTTTTGTGCTAGCCTTCTTAAGGAAAACTTGTTTAACTCATGTCTGTACTCAGATAATTTTGCTTCCGCTAACTCGTTTGTATTCGAGCTTATGTATTCGATCCCTCGAGGCCCCTGGCTTGTAATATAAAGCTTGTATTATTTTAATTTGTGTCTAGAGTTGAGTTGTGATATCTTCCCATGAGTCACTGATCTTGATCGTACACATTTGCGTGTATGATTAATTAGTGTATGAGTGAATCGGGGGCGTCACATGTATCCTATGAAGACACACTTCTCCAATTTGGGTTTGAGCTTATCAGGTTGAAGCTTTTTCACATAAGCATCGCATCCCCAAACTTTAAGAAACGATAACTTTGGTTTCTTGCCAAACCACAGTTCATAAGGCGTTGTCTCAATGGATTATGATGATGCCCTATTTAAAGTGAATGCAGCTGTCTCTAATGCATAACCCCAAAACGATAGTGGTAAATCGGTAAGAGACATCATAGATCACACCATATCCAATAAAGTGTGGTTACGATGTTCGGACACACCATTACGCTGTGGTGTTCCAGGTGGCGTGAGCTATGAAATTATTCCACATTGTTTTAAATGAAGGTCAAACTCGTAACTCAAATATTCTCCTCCATGATCAGATCGTAGAAACTTTATTTTCTTGTTACGATGATTCTCCACTTCACTTTGAAATTCTTTGAACTTTTCAAATGTTTCAGACTTGTGTTTCAAGTAGATATACCCATATCTGCCCAAATCATCTGTGAAGGTTAGGAAATAATGATACCTGCCATGAGCCTCAATACTCATCGGACCGCATACATCGGTATGTATTATTTCCAATAAATCATTAGCTCGTTCCCTTGTTCCGGAGAACGGAGTTTTAGTCATCTTGCCCATAAGGCATGGTTCGTAAGTATCAAATGATTCATAATCAAGTGATTCCAAAATCCCATCAGCATGGAGTTTCTTCATGCGCTTTACACCAATATGACCTAAATGGCAGTGCCACAAGTATGTTGCACTATCATTATCAACTTTGCATCTTTTGGCATCAATATTATGAATATGTATATCACTACGATCAAGATTCAATAAACCATCAACATTGGGTGTATGACCATAGAAGGTTTTATTCATGTAAATAGAATAACAATTATTCTCTGTCTTAAATGAATAACCGTTTTGCAATAAACATGATCTAATCATATTCATGCTTTAACGCAAACACCAAATAACTAAAGGTTCAACTCTAACCTCGAAAGTATAGGGGATGTGTGATGACGATCATATCAATCTTGGAACCACTTCCAACATACATCGTCACTTCACCCTCAACTAGTCTCTATTTATTCTGCAACTCATGTTTCGAGTTACTAATCTTAGCAACCAAACAAGTATCAAATACACAGGGGCTACTACGAACTCTAGTAAGGTACGCATCAATAACCTGCATATCAAATATACCTTTTGTTCACTTTGCCATCCTTCTTATCCGCCAAATGTTTGGGGTAACTCCGCTTCCAGTGACCATTTCCTTTTTGCAGTAGAAGCACTCAGTTTCAGGCTTGTGTCCAGCTTTGGGTTTCTTCCCGGGCGTGACAACTTGCTTGCCATTCTTCTTGAATTTCCCTTTCTTTCCCTTTGACCTTTACTTGAAACTAGTGGTCTTGTTTAATCATCAACACTTGATGCTTTTCCTTGATTTCTACCTTCATCGATTTCAGCATCATGAAGAGCTCGGGAATTTCTTTCGTCATCCCTTGCATAGTTCATCACGAAGTTCCAGTAACTTGTTGATGGTGACTAGAGAACTCTGTCAATCACTATCTTATCTGGAAGATTAACTCCCACTTGATTCAAGCGATTGTAGTACCTAGACAATCTGAGCACATGCTCACTTCTTGAGCTATTCTCCTCCATCTTTTAGCTATAGAACTTGTTGGAGACTTCATATCTGTCAACTCGGGCACCTACTTGAAATATTAACTTCAACTCTTGGAACATCTCATATGATCCATGACGTTCAAAGTGTCTTTGAAGTCCCGATTCTAAGTGGTAAAGCATGGTGCACTAACCTATCAAGTAGTCATCATATTGAGCTAGCCAAACATTCATAACGTCTGCATCTGCTCCTGCAATAGGTCTATCATCTAGCGGTGCATCAAGAACATAATTCTTCTGCGCAACAATGAGGATCAACCTCATATCACGGATCCAGTCCGCATTATTGCTACTATCCTCTTTCAACTTAGTTTTCTCTAGGAACATATAAAATATAGGGAAGCTACAACGCGATCTATTGATCTAGAAAATAATTTGCATAATACTATCAGGACTAAGTTCATGATAAATTAAAGTTCAATTAATCATATTACTTAAGAACTCCCACTTAGATAGACATCCATCTAGTCATCTAAATGATCACGTGATCCAAATAAACTAAACCATGTCCGATCATCACGTGAGATGGAGTAATTTTCAATAGTGAACATCACTATGTTGATCATATGTACTATATGATTCACGGTCGACCTTTCGGTCTCCAGTGTTCCGAGGCCATATCTGCATATGCTAGGCTCGTCAAATTTAACCCGAGTATGCTGCGTGTTCAAAACTGGCTTGCACCCGTTGTATGTGAACGTAGAGCTTATCACACCCGATCATCACGTGGTGTCTCGGCACGACGAACTGTAGCAACGGTACATACTCAGGGAGAACACTTATACCTTGAAATTTAGTAAGGGATCATCTTATAATGCTACCGTCATACTAAGCAAAATAAGATGCATAAAAGATAAACATCACATGCAATCAAAATATGTGACATGATATGGCCATCCTCATCTTGTGCTCATGATCTCCATCACCGAAGCATCGTCATGATCTCCATCGTCACCGGCGCGACACCTTGATCTCCATCGTAGCATCATTGTCGTTTCGCCAACTATTGCTTCTACGACTATTGCTACCACTTAGTGATAAAGTAAAACAATTACATGACGATTGCACTGCATAAAATAAAGCGATAACCATATGGCTCCTGCCAGTTGCCGATAACTTTGTTACAAAACATAATCATCTCATACAACAATTTATATCACATCATGCCTTGACCATATCACATCACAGCAAGCCCTGCAAAAACAAGTTAGACATCCTCTACTTTGTTGTTGCAAGTTTTACGTGGCTGCTATGGCTTCTAGCAAGAACCGTTCTTACCTACCATCAAAACCACAACGATTTTTTGTCAAGTGTGATGCTTTAACCTTCAACAAGGACCGGCCGTAGTCAAACTTGATTCAACTAAAGTTAGAGAAACAGACACCCGCCAGCCACCTATGTGCAAAAGCATGTCGGTAGAACCAGTCTCATGAACGCGGTCATGTAATGTCGGTCCGGGCATCTTCATCCAACAATACCACTGAATCAAAGTAAGACGTTGGTGATAAATAGTATGACTATTATCACCCACAACTCTTTGTGTTCTACTCGTGCATATAACATCAACGCATAGACCTGGCTCGGATGCCACTGTTGGGGAACGCAGTAATTTCAAAAAAAATTCCTACGACCACGCAAGATCTATCTAGGTGATGCATAGCAATGAGAGGGGAGAGTGTGTCCACGTACCCTCATAGACCGAAAGAGGAAGCGTTTCAATAATGCGGTTGATGTAGTATGCACGATCCAACCAATCAAGTTCCGAACTTACGGCACCTCCGTGTTCAGCACACGTTCAGCTTGATGACATCCCTCGTGCTCTTGATCCAGTTGACGACGAGGGTGAGTTCCATCAGCACGACGGCGTGGCGATGGCGATGATGATGCTACCGGCGCAGGGCTTCGCCTAAGCAATATGATGGTATGATCGAGGTGTGTAACTGTGAAGGGGGGCACCGCACACGGTTAAGAGAAAGTTGTGTGTCTTTGGGGTGCCCCCTGCCCACGTATATAAAGGAGGGAGGGATGGAGGCCGGCCCCTAGGGGTGTGCCTAGAGTGTGGAGTCCTACTAGGACTTCTAAATCCTAGTAGGAATCCATTTCCCTTTTGGAGTAGGAGAGAAGGAAAGAGAGGAAGAGAGAGGGAGTAGGAAAGGGCAAGGGGGGCGCCGCCCCCTTCCCCTAGCCCAATTCGGACCCATGGGGGGCGTGCCACCTCCCCTTTTGTCCTGGCGCCTCCTTTCCCGTGTGGCCCAATAAGGCCCATTACTTCTCCCGGTGAATTCCCATAACTCCCCGGTACTCCAAAAAATACTCGGAACCTTTCCGATGTCCGAATATAGCCTTCCAATATATGAATCTTTACGTCTCGACCATTTCGAGACTCATCGTCACGTCCGTGATTTCATCCGGGAATCCAAACAAACTTCGGTCATCAAAAGACATAACTCATAATACAAATCATCATTGAACGTTAAGCGTGCGGACCCTACGGGTTCGAGAACTATGTAGACATGACCGAGACACATCTCCGGTCAATAACCAATAGCGGAACCTGGATGCTCATATTGGATCCTACATATTCTACGGAGATCTTTATCGGTCAAACCGCATAACAACATATGTTGTTCCCTTTGTCATCAGTATGTTAGTTGCCCGAGATTCGATCGTCGGTATCATCATACCTAGTTCAATCTCGTTACCGGCAAGTCTCTTTACTCGTTCCGTAATGCTTCATCCCGCAACTAAGTCATTAGTCACATTGCTTGCAAGGCTTATAGTGATGAGCATTACCAAGAGGGCCCAGAGATACCTCTCCAATACACGGAGTGACAAATCCTAATATCGATCTATGCCAAGCCAACAAACACCTTCAGAGACACCTGTAGAGCATCTTTATAATCACCCAGTTACGTTGTGACGTTTGATAGCACACAAGGTGTTCCTCCGGTATTTGGGAGTTGCATAATCTCATAGTCTGAGGAACGTGTATAAGTCATGAAGAAAGCAGTAGCAATGAGACTATAACGATCATAATGCTTAGCTAACGAATGGGTCTTGTCCATCACATCATTATCCTAATGATGTGATCTCGTTCATCAAATGACAACACATGTCTATGGTTAGGAAACATAACCATCTTTGATTAACGAGCTAGTCAAGTAGAGGCATACTAGGGACACTATGTTTTGTCTATGTATTCACACATGTACTATGTTTCCGGTTAATACAATTCTAGCATGAATAATAAACATTTATCATGATATAAGGAAATATAAATAACAACTTTATTATTGCCTCTAGGGCATATTTACTTCATATGCTTGTCCACAAAATTCTTGACGAACCAGAGGCCACTGTTATTTTGTAGCTCAACCTGAAAAAGAGCGGGACACCCACACCGAGAAAGACCCCTTGGTTTTCTTTTTATTTCAGCTCCGTTAAAGTGCTTAAGGGTCCGTCATCCTTGTTTACAGCACTTGTATGTCCTTCTATATGCATTTTGTTTCGGACCCGGACCCCTATACTTCAGATCATCCTTTCTAACACCAAACCTTTTTTTCTCGCATAGCCTACGTAGAACATGTAGGCTTCTTCCTCTGTCCTAAAAGTCTTCTTCACAATATCTAAGTATTCAATATACTCATTCAGGAGTGAACCAACCATGCTTTTATTATCAATTCCTTTACCTTGCATGTATACATCATCCATGTCTATGCCATCCTTGCTTGCATCCTCATTATCCTTATCATTCATGCACATACAATCCATTCCTTTGGGGTCCATGCCCACGGAATCATTGTCCTTATCATCCATGCATTTGCCTTTGTTGCCTCTATCACCCATGTCCTTCTCATCCTTGCATGTATCACCCAAGTTTTCACCGTCGTTGCCTTTATCGTCCATGTCGTTATGCTGCCAACGAAAACCGATAGTCAATGTTACAGATGGATAGCATACATAATTATTATGCACTACTCTGCTTAAATAGTTGATCTAATTTTTCATATCGAAATCATGTACCTGACTTAGTCCTTCAAAAGTTGTAAGTAAGTATAAAATATGCCCTGACTAAATCCAAAAATATTTAATTGATTGTACTTGTTGTAACTGATGATCTCCTAACTAAATCCAAACTCCACGAATCCTTCAAATGCCCTGATAGATCCACCCTGATAGATCAATATCCAAACTCCATTCAAAATTATCTCCTAACTAAATCCAAATTATCTCCTAACTAAATCCAAAATAACTCCAAACTCCATACAAAAATAATTATCTCCTAACTAAATCCAAAATAACTCCAAACTCCATACAAAAATAATTATCTCCTAACTAAATCCAAAATATCTCGAAACTCAATTCAAAAGTATCTCCTAACTAATTCCAAATCTGCTGACAACTTTCTCATGCCACATAACCCTAACTAAGTCCTTCAATATGTCCAAGCTAAATCTGAATTACACTTCTTTCTATCGAAATCTAGGTACAACTTTTTGAAACCGTAAACCCTAAACCTCATATGACATATCCTAAACCCTAATCAAATCCGACCCTATTGGTACTATGCAGAAGGGAGACAAGATTTGAGATGGCTAGGCACTTACAGCGAAGATCCAGCATGAAAAAGTTGATGCACGTCGATGAGGATGATCTAGCATCTCGCGTCGGGGAAGGTGGTGTCGGCTCGGGGAAGGAGGAGATTAGCGGCTCCTCGGAAGATTTTGTGCCGCGACCCGGGGGGTGACATGCGATGGAGGGCGGAGGGGGAGTAGGAGGAGGAGGAAGGAGTGACACGGCGAGTGCGCGCGGCGGCAATCAGCGGCGATCGAGGGCGCCGAAGGCGATCGGCGACGATCAAGGGCGCCGGAGGTTAGGGCTCGAGAGGAGGAGAGAGGACGAACCACTCGAAACGAAATTCAAATGAGTACGCACGATGATTGGTGTTATAATTAAGTGCAATGTTACTGCAATTAAGTTAAGCAAAAAAATTAGGACGGGAATACCCCTGGACCTAATTGGGCCAATAAAAGGTATAAAAAATTTCAGGTCGAAAAAACCCTTGGGCTCTAAAAAGGCTCGTTAGTCTCATCCGTTAGATCACCCATATAATACACGTGCTCTGGTGTATTATAAAGTACCGTAAAATTTCCCTTCTTTTTTGTACTTGGTTGTATCAGTAAGTAGCACGGTTTGTTGTGGATGTGTGCAGGCGACGGCATGCCCTGTCACAGAAGATGGATGCTTCGGGCTACAGAGAGAAGGCTCCTCGGGGCTTCCAAGAAGAGGACATGAGATAACTGACTGCCTTGTTGGAGCAATTGGAGGTCATCGGTGAAGCTGAAAAGAAGCTAGACGCGAAAACTATCGATGCTTGATGAGTATCTCTGTTGTGATCTGCGATGTGGCGTTTTTGTATATACGTTGATGTCGCAATTGTCACTGGCAATGCTCAGATTTGTAGAAAGTCGAGTGGAAGGTTGGGGCTTGATTGCAGTTCCACCACATTTTGCAGCGTGAAGAATATTACCTACAAGTCATAGATTTGCATGTGTATATGCAACGGATCAATTTTGAGAATATGCATTGCCTCTTATAACCACTGGCAGACATGCACAGTTTCCCTTTGCGAATATTACTTTTGTGCTTTGTTATTTGTAACAAGTATGCGGTTGGATGAATTTAAATTATTTGTGCATGGTATGTATGTTTGTACTCCTCCAACTTATGTGTGGAATAGCAAAGTTAAAAAGGAAGCAAAATTAAGAGACCATTGTGAACACGGGTGCATATCACAGAAGGTGTTTTTTTGCTTCGTGCTCGTAGATGATGAAGAACGTGTGTTTATCCATCAGTGTAGTGAGTTTTTACAAAAAAAAGTCCATTAGTGTGGTGTATGACTGTTTTGGTGGACGACGTTGATTACGTGATTACGCATGATATTATGGAGAGTAATTCATGTCTCGGCCAAAGCTCGGTCAGCACGAGTTACCCACATATATGGTATTCATTTACAAAAGTTAATACGTAGCATAATCTGAGGAAACATTTAACGTATTCAAACCTAGATCCTAAGAAAGCATTTAGTGCATTAAAACCCTAAGCCTCTATATAAACGCATACCACCAAGGCTCAGGCCAGTAAACATTGCAGCAACACCACCCAGATCCAGATCAGAAAGAAGCTCCAGCATCTCCTCATGGCAATCCTCGGCAAGAGTAATAGCGTTGTGTGCCTCGTAGCGCTAGTGCTCATAGCCACCGTTCTCTCCTCACGTGCCGACAATGGTTCGTTCTTTTTCATCAATGATATTATTTCTAATCAGCAAAATCCATTTTTACATAGCGTACATTTTGCGGTCATGAGACATGTGGATATTAGTATCGCCGCGTCCACTATTTCTAGAGATGTCAAGTTACTTGATGCAATTTTGGATTAACCTACACTAGTGCATCTGATTGTCAGGATGCGATATCGGTCCATTTCCCAAGGAAAACTGTACTAAGCTATGTCATAAAGCATGTGGTCATGCCGGCGTTTGCCTCTTAGGAGATGACGAGAAGTATTACTGTTGTTGTGAACCAGTACGCCAAGATGGATCCATGAGGCCTCAGAAGGTTGCTGAAATGATACAAACATAGTGTCATGGATCACCAGAACCATGTCGAATAAATGTGCTAGTTCTTGTTGAACTTGTATCGAATTTGGTAATATCGTGTTTTTGTGATTCGGTTGGGGAATTTGATAAACCTGTATTCCCCATTCGGTGGATCTGGTGCCTCGTTGTTTATTTGTGATTCGGTTGGATCGAATGAACTTGTATATATTCCCCATCTGATAAAGTTTGTTTTTGTTGGCCCATTTGCATATGATACACGATCCTGACCCGTGTGTGATACATGTAACAAAAATATACTCGCTCCATTCTTTAATATAAGGTGTATTTTTTTGGACGCGATGACCAAGGAACATAATTGAGAAGCATTTTGCACGAAAATACCCTAAACAATTATGTAGTTTGCAGCTTAATTAGCGGCAACTAAATTAACGAGCGACCTAATAAAAGGCAACTAAATCTCGCTACACCAGAATAAAATCAATCGATGGGATAGGAGACAGGGTGAAATATGAGTGCATACAATTAGTGAGAGAGATTCTTTTTTTTATCCAAATTAGGTGATGGATGGTGGAAGGGTACGCATGGAAAACTAATACACCTTATGTTAAGGAACAGAGGGAATATTTGCTAAACAACATGTCTATGTCTATCTTTATCTCTTTCTCTATTCCTACTACTTATAGAAGCGCGAGTTTTGTGAATCCTACAAATTCTTCCCAGTCACATTGTATCACATCAAAACACCATTGTTAGAAATTAAATAGTTTCATTAGGAATTGAATGCCTTAATTCGGAAACAAATATCTCTACTACTTATTGCTTATAAAGCGGGAGTTGTGTGAATCCTACAAATCCTCTCTACTCACAAATAAACAAGGAGGCACCAGATCCACCGAATGATGTATCACATCAAAACACCATTGTTAGGAATTTAATAATTCCATTAGTAATTGAATGCCTAAATTAGGAAACTAATAAATTAGGAATTGAACACCACAATTAGGAAACACCATTATTAGAAATAAAAAAATCAAATATAAATTGAATGCCTTAATTAGGAAAGAAATAAATTGGAAAATTCATGCCTCAACTAAGAAACACATCACCCTTACAAAATTAAAAACAAATCAGGTGAACGGAAAAAGAGAAGCAATGGCCTCGTGAAAACTGCTGCTCGTGTGACATCTGCACGCCCAGCCGGCACGAATCGTTTTCCTTTACTCAAGGTTTTTTTTAATTGTATTTTTTATTTTATTTGCAGGGTGTCAAGCTTTTTCCGCGGTAATATGTATTTCATTCGTATCATAAAGACCAAGTACAAGTCACGTAAGGACCCATATGACAAAACTAAAAAGATAATAGAACTTCTCTGAGCTTGACACCAACGTCCGTCACCTGCCTTCCACCACATCAGCCACCGACTGAAAGAATGATGGATCACCTCCTCGCGTGAGCTCGACGCGGCTCCATCGCTGATATATAGCTTTGCGTACCTTCAAGGTGGCTCACTGAAAGTGAAGCCCTTGCTGTTGAACGAATCAGACCGGGGCAACACCCCGGACACTCCATCGAACTCCAGATATGGTACCCCGCCACGACTAAGACGCCGAAGGAGAAAACCATACCTGCCATCCACGAACCACGAACCCAGCACACATTCCATCTTTCAGATATCGTCGATGCAGATCACAATCTGCATCCGCTCCTGGACTACCTCTCAAGCTTCGCGACGATGCTGGAAGGGTGCCAAGCTTTGCCAGGAAGTCTTTGCTGAGTTGACGAACTGTATTCCTGTAGTTAGAGCATCTCCAATAGATGATGCAAATTCGGATATGTAAAAATTTACATCTCCAAAAAGTGCTTTTTTGCATCTCCAAAAAAAGGACCAACTCCAACAAATGATGTATATTGATGATGTAAAAGTCCAACTCCAATAGATGATGTAAGTGAAGATGCAAAAAGAGCCGAGAGTAGCGTCGGCGGTCGAGTGCCGAGAGCCGGGAGGAGTGTCGGCGGACCGAGCGGTGGCAGCACGTGAGCCATTGGTCGAGCGACAAGAACCCGGAGGTCCAGCGGCGTCAGCTCGAATGGCCGGCGGCGCGGTTGTGAATCGAGTAGCGGACTGGTTGCCGCGGGGCGGCATCTGTGCGGCGCAAGAAGGCCGAGTCTGACGGCGGAAAAGCGGCAGCGGCGTGGCAGTAGGTGTGCTGCTCGAATCCGGCGGTAGCGGGGAGAGCTTAAATCATGTGGCGGCACGGCGGCGATTCGGTGGCGGTGAAGTGGCTAATTCAGCCGATTTGGAGGCGGGCGGCGGCGGATCAACGACGGATTCGACAGCGGCAGCGGTGGAGCTGCCGGATTTGACACCTCGACGGCTACGGTAGCGCGGCGGGAGGCAGGGATAGCCGGCGGGGTCGCAGCGGTGCCCGGGATGAAGGGACGAGCGGCGGCGGCAATATTTCCGGCCAGAAATCGCCGGCCGGAGAGGCGGACGGCGGTAGGCGGGCGGGCGGAATGAAACTGAAAAGTGGTTGGCGGTTGGCGAGTTTTACATCTCCTATAGATGAAGATGTATATTTGCACCATGAAGTGTTGTAGTTTGCATCTCCGCCTAGGCGGAGATGTAATTTTTTTTTCATCTACATCCTCTATTGGAGAGGGGTTTTGAGGCATCAGAGAGACAAAAATTAGGTAATTTTGCATCTACCTCTTCTATTAAAGATGATATGTAGACAAATATATACTCAGATATGTACAGCTAATTAATGATCTGTATCGGTTTCCGTAGAAATAAAAAGATTTGTATCGGTTGGCTCAACTAAAGTCCTGGAATATCCAACTCCGGACCTTGTATTCGTGAACAACACATATACAGACTTTTTTAACTTTTTTTTAACATAACACATATACGGATTGTGGCACTGATCGATCTCCAACGGCAACTACAGGCACTATATATATCTCACATATGCACTTCTTACCTCTGCCTAGAAGAGGTACCTAGCTCATTTCTACGGCGTGCATAGCAGTGCTTGTCCGCCAGCGTCCATGGCTACACCTGCGAAGAAACCCTACAAACTCTTACGTAAATTTCCTAACTATAACCTCTCCGCCCCCTGATTTCAACTGGGTGGGCCCCGTCCCCCTTATTTCCTCCAACCAAAAGAAGCCACCGAAGCCATTACATTTTTTTAATAAAGACACCCGAAGGGCATCTTAAATCTGATTATCATCGAGGAAAACAAAGGCCAGTATAATGGATAGACAATTGGACGTAGAACGACCAGTAAAAAATAAAATTACAATAAAAAGCATACTAGTCTTCTCCTCCCTCTGATTGTACGCTGCCCGCCGGTGATTGAAAATTGCACTGAACCAACAGCAAAGAAAAGCAACACCTGCAAATGCCCTCGCCATACAAGGCTTTGAAGACCGCAATAGCCACTCGCCCCTTGAGACGAGATCTAAAAGTCGTTGAAGCAGCATCGGGTGGAGCATCACCCCAAGCAGAACAAGCTTGCAATCCACCACCACCAGATCAGAGGGTTGGAGAAACCGGGTTAAGCCACAGAACAACACAGAAGAAGATGTCGTGGTCGCCACACCAAACGCCAACCAAAAGTACTCCTTGAAAGACACACAAACTGCCAAGATCTGAAGGGAACCAACCGATCTGGGGACACAAACTCTCTCAGGCCCTTCGCCGGCGCCGGATCGGACGTCGTCGAGGTAGGGAGAGACCGGAGAGACTTTATTCCAACACGCCATTGTCGCCACCACCTCGTCGATACCGCCGGAGAAACAAAAACCTAAGAAAAGTAAAACAAGACGGATGGGTCCCCACTCCTCTTGCCGCCGGCGAGGCCGCCGGACGGGAAAGAGGAGGGGGACCGAGGCGGCGGCAGTACATTAGTTACATATGAATCAGTACGCAGGTCTAGCATTGCTGCTTACGGCGTAGATGTGCGGTCCTCCCCGACCATTCCTACGGACGTGTATTAGAGCAAAGTTCTGCCTCCATAACCATACTTTCCACCGGGGCAAAAACGTCGCGTGCAATTTTGACGCGAAGTTCATAGAAAACTAGCGTTCAACACAAGGTTCCCACCTTTACACATGATATTATTTTTTGAAAAATCACCGGAGGGGGAGCTCCCCATCTGAATATATTTCTCAATTTTGTAACCCACCGTTTGCCTGATTACAAAGGTGAATTACATAAGCACGTGTAATTATGATAAGATGTAGGAACGCCATGAGGAGGCGGCTTGTTTGTGCACCGGTTTCTTCATCCGGTGCGTCCAGAGCATGAGATTGTCGATGATTCGCTTAAGGGTGAAGATGTTGTGTTGGTTTTGTTGCTTCAAAGTCGTAGCATTTCTAGAGTCCCATATCTTCCACAGGATGATGATGAGGATGGAGTGTCAGATTAGCACATCCACCTGGCAAGCGAGACGCCAGTCCCGAAGGTCGTCGATGTTGTCCGGGGGTGAGAGTCCAATCCGTTGCTATATCCACTGTGCAAGCGGGCAGTCGATGAAGATGTGCGAACTGGCTTCGCCATCAAACCCACACATCGTGGGCAGAGTGAGTCCGAGACGATGTGCTTGTGGAGGAGGTTGCTTTTGGATTTGAGACGACCACGAAATAGGAGCCATGCAAATATCTTCACGCGGTTTGGAACACATGAAGACCAGATGGCTACGGCATGCGCGTCATCATCGTTGTCGCCCATGGTCAGCTCATAGGCGCCCCCGCATGAAGAAACGTAGGCCACCAGTGAGGTAGTGCTCATCCGGTCCTTGCGACACCTGGAAGTGCTGCAATAAAGACAACAAAGAGCACAACTCAGTAGCAGCATTAGGTGTTAGTGTTGGGGAACGTAGTAATTTCAAAATTTTCCTACGCACACGCAAGATCGTGGTGATGCATAGCAACGAGAGGGGAGAGTATTGTCCACGTACCCTCGTAGACCGAAAGCGGAAGCATTATGACAACGCGGTTTATGTAGTCGTACGTCTTCACGATCCGACCGATCCAAGTACCAGATGTACGGCACCTCCGAGTTCAGCACACGTTCAGCTCGATGACAATCCCCGGACTCCGATCCAGCAGGGTGTCGGGGATGAGTTCCGTTAGCACGATGGCGTGGTGACGATGATGATGTTCTACCGACGCATGGCTTCGCCGAAGCACCACAACAATATGACCGAGGTGGAATATGGTGGAGGGGGGCACCGCACACGGCTAAGGAACGGCCATGAAGATCAACTTGTGTGTCTTGGGGTGCCCCCTTCCCCCGTATATAAAGGAGGCAGGGGGGAGGTCGGCCGGCCCTTGGGGCGCGCCAAGGAGGGGGGAGCCCCCCTCCTAGTAGGAGTAGGACTCCCCTTTCCTAGTCCAACTAGGAAGGGGGAAGGGGGAAGGAAAGAGGGGGAGAGGGAGAGGGAGAGGGAAAGAGGGGCCGCACCCCCTCCCCTAGTCCAATTCGGACTCCTCATGGGAGGGGGCGCGCCACCACCTGGGCTGCTGCCCTCTCTCTCCCCTCAGGCCCACTAAGGCCCAATACTTCCCCGGGGGGTTCCGGTAACCCCTTCGGCACTCCGGTTTTCTCCGAAATCACCCGGAACACTTCCGGTGTCCGATTATAGTCGTCCAATATATCAATCTTTATGTCTCGACCATTTTGAGACTCCTCGTCATGTCCGTGATCACATCCGGGACTCCGAACAACTTTCGGTACATCAAAACATATAAACTCATAATGAATCTGTCATCGTAACTTTAAGCGTGCGGACCCTACGGGTTAGAGAACTATGTAGACATGACCTAGAACTGTTTCTGGTC
This sequence comes from Triticum dicoccoides, assembly GCF_002162155.2. Lineage (NCBI taxonomy): Eukaryota > Viridiplantae > Streptophyta > Magnoliopsida > Poales > Poaceae > Triticum > Triticum dicoccoides. The sequence continues at coordinate 64,913,499 of NC_041389.1, read as the reverse complement.
AATAACCAATAGCGGAACCTGGATGTTCATATTGGCTCCTACATATTCTACGAAGATCTTTATCGGTCAAACCGCATAACAACATACGTTGTTCCCTTTGTCATCGGTATGTTACTTGCCCGAGATTCGATCGTCGGTATCTCAATACCTAGTTCAATATCGTTACCAGCAAGTCTCTTTACTCGTTCCGTAATACATCATCTCACAACTAACTCATTAGTTGCAATGCTTGCAAGGCTTAAGTGACGTGCATTACCGAGAGGGCCCAGAGATACCTCTCCGACAAACGGAGTGACAAATCCTAATCTCGAAATACGCCAACCCAACAAGTACCTTCGGAGACACCTGTAGAGAACCTTTATAATCACCCAGTTACGTTGTGACGTTTGGTAGCACACAAAGTGTTTCTCCGGTAAACGGGAGTTGCATAATCTCATAGTCATAGGAACATGTATAAGTCATGAAGAAAGCAATAGCAGAATACTAAACGATCAAGTGCTAGGCTAACAGAATGGGTCAAGTCAATCACATCATTCTCCTAATGATGTGATCCTGTTAATCAAATGACAACACATGTCTATGGTCAGGAAACATAACCATCTTTGATCAACGACCTAGTCAAGTAGAGGCATACTAGTGACACTCTGTTTGTCTATGTATTCACACAAGTATTATGTTTCCGGTTAATACAATTCTGGCATGAATAATATTCATTTATCATGATATAAGGGAATAAACAATAACTTTATTATTGCCTCTAGGGCATATTTCCTTCAGTCTCCCACTTGCACTAGAGTCAATAATCTAGTTCACATCATCATGTGATTCAACACCAATATTCACATCTGTATGTGATTAATACTCATAGTTCACATCGTCATGTGATCAACACCCAAAGGGTTTACTAGAGTCAATAATCTAGTTCACATCGCTATGTGATTAACACCCAAAGAGTACTAAGGTATGATCATGTTTTGCTCGTGAGAGAAGTTTAGTCAACGGGTCTGTCACATTCAGAGCCGTATGTATTTTGCAAATATTCTATGTCTACAATGCTCTGCACAGAGCTACTCTAGCTAATTTCTCCCACTTTCAATATGTATCCAGATTGAGACTTAAGAGTCATCTGGATCAGTGTAAAAGATTGCATCGATGTAACTCTTTACGACAAACTCTTTTATCACCTCCATAATCGAGAAACATCTCCTTAGTCCTCACTAAGGATATTCTTAACCGCTATCCAGTGATCTACTCTTAGATCAAAATTGTATTCCTTTGCCAAACTCAGAGAAAGGTATACAATAGGTCTGGTACACAACATAGCATACTTTATAGAACCTATGACTGAGGCATAGGGAATGACTTTTCATTCTCTTTCTATTTTCTGCCATGGTCGGGTTTTGAGTCTTACTCAACTTCACTCCTTGCAACACAGGCAAGAACTCTTTCTTTGACTGTTCCATTTTGAACTACTTCAAAATCTTGTCAAGGTATGTACTCATTGAAAAATCTTATCAAGCGTATTGATCTATCTCTATAGATCTTGATGCTCAATGTGTAAGCAGCTTCACCGAGGTCTTTCTTTGAAAAAACTCCTTTATGCTTTCCAGAAAATTCTACATCATTTCCGATCAACAATATGTCATTCACATATACTTATCAGAAAGGCTGTAGTGCTCCCACTCACTTTCTTGTAAATACAGGCCTTTCCAAAAATCTGTATAAAACCATATGCTTTGATCAACTCATCAAAGCATATATTCCAACTCCGAGATGCTTGCACCAGTTCATTGATGGATCGCTGGAGCTTGCACATTTTGTTAGCACCTTTAGGATTGACAAAACCTTATGGTTGTATCATATACAACTCTTCTTTAATAAATCCATTAAGGAATGCAGTTTTATTTATCCATTTGCCAGATTTCATAAAATGCGGCAATTTGCTAACATGATTCAGACAGACTTTTAAGCATCGATACGAGTGAGAAAATCTCATTGTATTCAACACCTTGAACTTGTCGAAAACCTTTTGTGACAATTCGAGCTTTGTAGATAGTACTACTATCAACGTCCGTCTTCCTCTTGAAGATCCATTTATTTTCTATGGATTGCCAATCATCGGGCAAGTCCACCAAAGTCCACACTTTGTTCTCATACATGGATCCTATCTCAGATTTCATGGCCTCCAGCCATTTCGCGGAATCTGGGCTCATCATCGCTTCCTCATAGTTCGTAGGTTCATCATGGTCTAGTAACATGACTTCCAGAACAGGATTACCATACCACTCTGGTGCGGACCGTACTCTGGAAGACCTACGAGGTTCTGTAATAACTTGATATGAAGTTTCATGATCATCATCATTAGCTTCCTCACTAATTGGTGTAGGAATCACAGGAACTGATTTCTGTGATGAACTACTTTTCAATAAGGGAACATGTACAGTTACCTCATTAAGTTCTACTTCCTCCCACTCACTTCTTTCGAGAAACTCCTTCTGTAGAAAGGATCCATCTTAGCAACGAATATCTTGCCTTTGGATCTGTGATAGAAGGTATACCCAATAGTTTCCTTTGGGTATTCTATGAAGACGCACTTCTCCGATTTGGGTTCGAGCTTATCAGGTTGAAACTTTTTCACATAAGCATCACAGTCCCAAACTTTAAGAAACGACAACTTTGGTTTCTTGCCAAACCACAATTCATAAGGCGTCGTCCCAAACGGATTTTGATGGTGCCCTATTTAAAGTGAATGCAACTGTCTCTAATGCATAACCCCAAAACGATAGTGGTAAATCGGTAAGATACATCATAGATCGCACCATATCCAATAAAGTGCGGTTATGATGTTTGGGCACACCATTACGTTGTGGTATTCCATGTGGCGTGAGCTGTGAAACTATTCCACATTGTTTTATATGAAGGCCAAACTCATAACTCAAATATTCTCCTCCATGATCAGATCGTAGAAACTTTATTTTCTTGTTACGATGATTCTTCACTTCACTCTGAAATTCTTTGAACTTTTCAAATGTTTCAGACTTGTGTTTCATTAAGTAGATATACCCATATATGATCAAATCATCTGTGAAGGTCAGAAAATAACGATACTTGCCACGAGCATCAACACTCATTGGATCTCATACATCAGTATGTATTATTTCCAACAAATCTGTTGCTCGCTCCATTGTTCCGGAGAACGGAGTCTTAGTTATCTTGCCCATGAGGCATGGTTCGCAAGCATCAAGTGATTCATAATCAAGTGATTCCAAAATCCCATCAGCATGGAGTTTCTTCATGCGCTTTACACCAATATGACCTAAACGGCAGTGCCACAAATAAGTTCCACTATCATTATTAACTTTACATCTTTTGGCTTCAATATTATGAATATGTGTATCACACAATCGAGATCCAACAAACCATTTTCATTGGGTGTATGACCATAGAAGGTTTTATTAATGTAATCAGAACAACAATTATTCTCTAACTTACATGAATAACCGTATTGCAATAAACATGATCAAATCACATTCATGCTCAACGGAAACACCAAATAACACTTATTTAGGTTCAACACTAATCCCGAAAGTATAGGGAGTGTGCGATGATGATCATATCAATCTTGGAACTACTTCCAACACACATCGTCACCTCACCCTCAACTAGTTTCTGTTTATTCTGCAACTCCCGTTTTGAGTTACTACTCTTAGCAACTGAACTAGTATCAAATACCAAGGGGTTGCTATAAACACTAGTAAAGTACACATCAATAACATGTATATCAAATATACCTATGTTCACTTTGCCATCCTTCTTATCCGCTAAATACTTGGGGTAGTTCCACTTCCAGTGACCAGTCCCTTTGAAGTAGAATCACTTAGTCTTAGGCTTAGGTCCAGATTTGGGCTTCTTCACTTGAGCAGCAACTTGCTTGCTGTTCTTCTTGAAGTTCCCCTTCTTCCCTTTTCCCTTTTTCTTGAAACTAGTGATCTTGTCCACCATCAACACTTTGATGTGTTTCTTTGATTTCTACCTTCGCCGATTTTTGCATCGCGAAGATCTTGGGAATTGTTTTCATCATCCCTTGCATATTATAGTTCATCACGAAGTTCTACTAACTTGGTGGTGGTGACTAGAGAATTCTGTCAATCACTATATTATCTGGAAGATTAACTCCCACTTGATTCAAGCGATTGTAGTACCCAAACAATCTGAGCACATGCTCACTAGTTGAGCGATTCTCCTCCATCTTTTAGCCATAGAACTTGTTGGAGACTTCATATCTCTCAACTCGGGTATTTGCTTGAAATATTAACTTCAACTCCTGGAACATCTCATATGGTCCATGACATTCAAAAACGTCTTTGAAGTCCCGATTCTAAGCCGTTTAAGCATGGTGAACTAAACTATCAAGTAGTCATCATTTTGAGCTAGCCAAACGTTCATAATGTCTGCATCTACTCCTGCAATAGGTCTGTAACCTAGCGGTGCATTAAGGCATAATTCTTCTTTGCAGCAATGAGGATAAACCTTAGATCATGGATCCAATCCGTATCATTGCTACTAACATTTTTCAACACAATTTTCTCTAGGACCATATTAAAATAAACATATGAAAGCAACAACGCAAGCTATTGATCTACAACATAATTTGCAAAATACTACCAGGACTAAGTTCATGATAAATTATAGTTCAATTAATCAAATTACTTAAGAACTCCCACTTAGAAAGACATCCCTCTAATCCTCTAAGTGATTACGTGATCCATATCAACTACACCATGTCCGATCATCACGTGAGATGGAGTAGTTTCAACGGTGAACATCAATATGTTGATCATATCTACTATATGATTCACGCTCGACCTTTCGGTCTTCGTGTTCCGAGGCCATATCTGTTATATGCTAGGCTCGTCAAGTTTAACTTGAGTATTCCGCGTGTGCAACTGTTTTGCACCCGTTGTATTTGAACGTAGAGCCTATCACACCCGATCATCACGTGGTGTCTCAACACGAAGAACTTTCGCAACGGTGCATACTCAGGGAGAACACTTCTTGATAATTTAGTGAGAGATCATATTAAAATGCTACCGTCAATCAAAGCAAGATAAGATGCATAAAAGATAAACAACACATGCAATCGATATAAGTGATATGATATGGCCATCATCATCTTGTGCTTGTGATCTCCATCTCCGAAGCACCTCCATGATCACCATCGTCACCGGCGTGACACCTTGATCTCCATCGTAGCATCATTGTCGTTTACGCCGTCTATTGCTTCTACGACTATCGCTACCGCTTAGTGATAAAGTAAAGCAATTACAGGGCGTTTGCATTTCATACAATAAAGTGACAACTGAAAGCACAAGTGCTCCCTAGGTGGTTTTGGTAATTTATGTCAACATATCTCTTGTTGGACTAACACTTTTATCTAGTATGTTTCAGATAAGTTCAACAATGGAGTGGCATGGACTAAAGGATGTGGGAACTCCTTCAAGATGCTAAGGACAAAGGATTGCCTCAAGCTTCAAGCTCAAGACTCTTCATTTTCTATTTTAGTGATCCAAGATCACATTGAGTCTATAGGAAAAGCCAATACTATCAAGAAGGGATGAGGTGTTGGTTAATGAGTTTCTTGCTCCACAATGCTTAGTGATATGCTCCAAAACCCTCAACTACTTTCCCACTTCCACACATATGACCTAAACCTAAAGTCAAACTCGGCCCCACCGATTCTTTCTATCCGGCACCACCGAGTTCAGATGTCTTAGCCACTGCCACAAACCCTAGGCAAATCGGTCTCACTGATAGGGATCTCGGTCTCACCAAGATGGGATTGTAATCTCTCTGTGTATGTCCATTACCAAAATCGGTCTCACCGAGTTTGAGCAATCGGTACTACCGAGATTACAATGCAAACTTCCTGGTTGACTCATTACCAAAATTGATCCTACCGAGTTTGTGTAATCGGTCCCACTGAGTTTTCCTGACAAACTCTCTGGTTAGCTAATTACCAAAATCGGTCTCACCGAGTTTGTGTAATCAGTCTCACCGAGATTATGTTATGCCCTAACCCTAACCATATCGGTCCTACCGAGTTGCATTTCGATCCCACTGAAAATCCTAACGGTCACTAGGTTTACTAAATCGGTCTGACTGAGTTTGTTGATTTGGTCCCACCGAGTTTGGTAAATTGTGTGTAATGGTTAGATTTTGTGTGGAGGCTATATATACCCCTCCACCTCCTCTTCATTCGTGGAGAGAGCCATCAGAACAAGCCTACACTTCCAACATCCTATTTCTGAGAAAGAACTACCTACTCATGTGTTGAGGCCAAGATATTCCATTCCTACCATATGAATCGTGATCTCTAGCCTTCCCCAAGTTGCTTTCCACTCAAATCTTCTTTCCACCAGATCCAAATCCTATGAGAGAGAGTTGAGTGTTGGGGAGACTATTATTTGAAGCACAAGAGCAAGGAGTTCATCATCAACGCACCATTTGTTACTTCTTGGAGAGTGGTGTCTCCTAGATTGGCTAGGTGTCACTTGGGAGCCTCCGACAAGATTGTGGAGTTGAACCAAGGAGTTTGTAAGGGCAAGGAGATCGCCTACTTCGTGAAGATCTACCGCTAGTGAGGCAAGTCCTTCGTGGGCGACGGCCATGGTGGGATAGACAAGGTTGCTTCTTCGTGGACCCTTCGTGGGTGGAGCCCTCCGTGGACTCGCGCAATCGTTACCCTTCGTGGGTTGAAGTCTCCATCAACATGGATGTACGATAGCACCACCTATCGGAACCACGACAAAAACATCCGTGTCTCCAATTACGTTTGAATCCTCCAAAACCCTTCCCTTTACATTCTTGCAAGTTGCATGCTTTACTTTCCACTGCTCATATACTCTTTGCATGCTTGCTTGCTATATGTTGTGAATGTTAAACTTGTGCCTAAACTCCACTTAAACTTAAAGAACTTAAAAACTGCAACTTTGGTACTAAGTGTCTAATTACCCCCCTCTAGACACCTCTTCTCAAGGTCCTACAAGTGGTATCAGAGCATTGGTCTCCATTTCCTTGGTTTAATCACCATTGGAGGAAGATGGATGAGTCTACTTTGGGGAGTCTTAGACATAGAGTGCCTATTCTTGATGGAGAGTATTTTCATGAGTGGAAAAATGAGATGCTTGTAATTTTCAATCAATATCATTTGAACAAGTACATTGCTAGCCCTTGTGCACCTCATGTTGATCCTATGCATCCTACCCTTGATGAGTCAATTGACATGATTAGGAATCTTAGAACTGTTAATCTTATCACTAGAGGCTTGCCTAGACACTTAATTATAAATTTGCCTACTCTTGATTGTGCCTACACTATATAGAAATTTCTTGAGGAACGCTTTCCAAATCATTCCTTGAAAAATCTAGATGAAATTCTCCATAAGTCTATTGCTTTGAGTAAGATGAATACTAGTGATCCTATGTTTGGTGATCGTCTATTTGAACTTACAAACCTTATGCGTGCCAAAGGAGATGTTGGAATTATTAGTGATATTATTTCCGAAGCTATAAGAATTCATAAGCAAGATCATTGTCAAACTCACTCTAACGAATTACCCTCTATAGGATTTGATCCACCACATGACGATGTCGAACATGGATACTATGATGAGGATGATGATAGTGACTTCGATCTTGATGATGCAATGAGACATTTTGGTCTTATGGCAAATCTTCGGGGATATATGTCAGGAGGAAAGGAATGGGTTCTTGATAGTGGATGTACCGATCACATGACCGGAGATAAAGACATGTTTCGTGAGCTTGCTGAAAATGATAGTCCTCGAAAGTATGTCACTTTCGGAGACAACTCAAAGGGTAAGGTGGTTGGCCTCGGTAAGGTGGCCATATCACATGATAGCTCCATACAAAATGTCATGCTCGTCGAATCTCTTGGATACAACTTACTTTCAGTATCTAGACTTGCTGATTTCGGTTTCAATGTCCTATTTACTAAAGTAGATTGCCAAGTGTTTCGTCGAGACAATCATAAAATGGTCTTTACCGGTATACATAGAGGTGATCTATACATTGTTGATTTCACTAAAAAGTCTCAACCTAAAACTTGCCTCATTGCTAAATCCTCAAAAGGTTGGTTATGGCATAGACGATTAGGTCATGTTGGCATGCGAAACCTTGACAAGCTTATTAAAGGGAATCATATCCTTGGTGTTAACGATGTCATATTTGATAAGGATAGACTTTGTAGTGCTTGTCAAGCAGGTAAACAGGTTGGAGGAAGGCATCCCGTGAAGAACATCATGACCACAAGGAGGCCACTTGAGCTACTTCACATGGATCTTTTTGGTCCCAACTCTTACAAGAGTCTCGGTGGAAATTCTTTTGGTCTAGTTATAGTTGATGATTTTTCAAGATTTACGTGGGTGTTCTTTCTCGATGATAAATCGCAGGTCCAAAAGATCTTCAAAAACTTCGCTAGGAAGGCCCAAAATCAATTTGAAGTGAAGATCAAGAAGGTTCGCAGCAACAACAGAACGGAGTTCAAGAACGCAAATGTGGACACCTTTCTTGACGAAGAAGGGATTTCACACGAGTTCTCGGCTACGTACACACCTCAACAAAATGGAGTTGTTGAGAGGAAGAACCGGACGCTCATTGAAATGGCGAGAACGACGCTTGATGAGTACAAGACACCGAAGCACTTTTGGGCAGAAGCGGTTGAGACAGCTTGTCATGCAACAAATTGCTTGTATCTTCACAAGCTACTCGGCAAGACGGCATACGAGCTCCTCATCGGTAACAAACCCCAAGTTGGATACTTTTGAGTATTCGGCTCAAAGTGCTACATTCTTGATAAGCATCGTCGTTCTAAATTTGCTCCTAAGTCTCATGAAGGCTTCCTACTAGGTTATGGCTCAAACTCTCACACTTACCGTGTCTACAACAATTTCACCCGAAAGGTTGAAGAGACGGTAGATGTGAAGTTTGATGAATCTAACGGCTCGCAACTAGAGCAATTGCCAATTGATGTAGGAGACAAAGATCCTTCGAAAGCAATCCAAGAATTGTCTATTGGCAAGGTCCGTCCAACGGAAGTGAAGGAGAGTAACTCGTCCGTCCAAGTGGAAGCTTCTACTTCACGACAAGGTGAACCAAGAGTTGATACGGAAGCATCCACAAGTGGGACACACCAAGATGAAGAAAATGAGGAAGTGCATCAAGATGAACGTCAACAACCTCCTTCTCCACCACGACAAGAGAATGACAACGCCAACAATGAAGAAGGCCAAGAAGAAGGACAAGATGAAGAAGAAGTTCAACCAAGAACCAAGCAAAAGCTTTCACGAGTTCGAGCAAGAATTGCTAAAGACCATCCCGTTGAGCAAATCTACAAAGATATTCAAACCGGGAGAATCACTCGCTCTAAAACTCGTTTAGCTAACTTTTGTGAAAACTATTATTTCATCTCTAGCATTGAACCTATGAAGGTCGAAGAAGCATTGGAAGATCCGGATTGGATAAATGCTATGCATGAAGAGCTACACAACTTTGAGAGGAACCAAGTTTGGACATTGGTTGAGAAGCCCGACAACAACCACAACATCATCGGTACCAAATGGGTGTTTCGCAACAAGCAAGATGAAGATGGACAAGTAGTTCGCAACAAAGCACGTCTCGTCGCCCAATGCTACACACAAGTCGAAGGTATGGACTATGGTGAGACTTACGCTCCCGTTGCTAGACTTGAGTCCATTCGCATCTTACTTGCCTATGCTAATCACCATGATATCACCTTGTACCAAATGGACATTAAAAGTGCTTTTCTAAATGGTGAAATAGAGGAGGAAGTTTATGTTAAGCAACCTCCCGGCTTTGTCAATCCTAAGAAACCCAATCATGTTTACAAACTTCACAAAGCTCTTTATGGTCTTAAACAAGCTCCTAGAGCGTGGTATAAATGCTTGACCAAGTTCCTTATTGAAAAAGGCTTTGAAATTGGGAAAATTGATTCCACACTTTTTACTAAAAGAGTCAATGGAGAACTATTTGTGTGCTAAATCTATGTTGATGATATTATATTTGGTTCAACTAACCCTCATTTTAGTGAAAAGTTTGGGAAGCTAATGCCGGAGAAGTTTGAGATGTCTATGATGAGTGAACTCAAATTCTTTCTTGGTTTGCAAATCAAGTAAACTAAGGAAGGTACTTTTGTTTCTCAAAGGAAGTACACCAAGGACTTATTCAAGAAGTTCAATATGCAAGAATGCAAAGGTATGTCTACACCCATGCCTACTAGTGGACATCTTGACTTGACCAAAGATGGTGAACCGGTTGATCAAAAGGTTTATCGCTCTATGATTGGTTCATTGTTATATCTATGTGCTTCACGTCCCGATATCATGCTAAGTGTGTGCATGTGTGCACGATATCAAGCTGCTCCTAAAGAATGTCATCTTAAGGCCGTGAAAAGGATAGTGAGATACTTAATCCATACACCAAATTTTGGCATGTGGTATCCTAAGAGGGCCTCTTTCGATCTTGTTGACTACTCCGACTCGGACTATGCCGGAGACAAGGTTGATATAAAGTCCACTTCAGGTACTTGTCAATTTCTTGGTAGATCTCTTGTGTCTTGGTCCTCCAAGAAACAAAACTCGGTATCCTTATCTACCGCCGAAGAGGAGTACATTGCCGCTGGTTCATGTTGTGCTCAATTACTTTGGATGACCCAAACTCTTAAAGATTATGGGATATATGTGAAACATGTTCCATTGCTTTGTGACAATGAAAGTGCTATCAAAATTGGTCATAATCCCGTGCAACATTCTCGAACTAAGCATATTGAAGTTCGTCATCATTTCATTCGAGATCATGTTGCTAAGGGTGACATTGATCTTAAGCATGTTCGAACCGAAAAGCAATTAGCGGATATATTCACTAAACCTCTTGACGAGAAAGTGTTTTGCAGGTTGAGAGGAGAATTGAACATCATTGATGCTTCAAACCTGGAGTAGAAACTCCATTGATACATGCAAGACATGAGCTTATGACTAATCCTTGATATTTCTCTTATGATGAAAATCTTATGTCTTGGATATATTTGTATCTTGCATGTCATATAACCCATGTAGGTACTTGGTTGAATCAAACTTCATGAGATTGTAATCTACTCACATCTTGAGCAATCTCTACATCACCAAGTTTCTACACTATGGTGGTTGAAGACAAGGAAGCACGGAACCATTCAAACATATCCTTTGACAAATTCTATGTTGAGCTTCATGATTGTCATTTTTGGATACACAAGTGCTCTTCCTTGAAAGAACTAACCCATGTAGGTAGAAGGACTCAAATTCCAAGTGATGCTCCAAACTCTTGATGAGCTACATCAACCTTGAGCAACCCACACAAGTTCAACTACATGGTCAACACCACCAATCAAGGTATGTTATTCCATCTTAGAGAAGCTTTACTCCAAGTCATGAGCTAAAGCAATTCGACAAGATGTGAATATATCAAGATGCTTAAACAAAAAATGGTAACCACATTTTGACCTTAAACAATGAGTATGACCTATGATCAAGTGATCTCACTTGACTCCTAAGTCAATATACTCTAACATAGGTGACTTTGTCGCCGACCATCTCTAGATGAAGTTCCCTTGTGTTCTTTTCTGTGTTTTTGCATTCGTCTCATGCATATTTGTTTCCCCTTTCAAAAAAAAAACTTTATCTAGATTTCTTTCTGTTTGCTCTGCATTTTCTGCATTCCAATTCATTGCATATCCTACAGTAAATTCCTTGAAAATCTTTGTGAGATCTTATTAGTCTAGTGAGCTGAGGTGACAAGTGTTTTCTCTGCGATGAACTCGGTTTCACCAATTTGTTGTTTTCGGTCCAACAGAATCCTTTCGGTACCACCGAAGCATACCACTCGGTGCCACCGATTTCACAACAGGAAAAATAGTTTGCCGTTTATTCCGTGTTTCTTCTGATCCAGCTCCACTCAATGAATCTTGTCCTCTACAAGCATCACATTTTTATACATGCTTTGTGCTGTGACTCAAGGATCAAATCCTTCTTGGAAATTGATGTCAAACGGGGAGAGAGAGATCACATCAAAGCTTATCACTTAGAGAGATCACATTAGAGAGAGAAAGTATCACCTCCTCAGGAGGAGAAAGAGATCTCCAGGGGGAGAGAATACTCAAGTAGAAAGTGTTTCTCAAGGATTCCAGATGCTTGGTGTTCAAGAGGAGAGATGCCACATGTCTTCTTGAGGGGAAAGACATGTTCATATGTGCCTATTTGCATTAGTTTGCATTAGCTCTGTTCATTTATATCTTTCAGCTCTGATTTTCTGTTCCCTATCTTCTCCCAGTATCCCATGCTAGATTCAGGGGTAACAAGACATCTAAGGGAAAGAAATCATTTAAATTCATTGCATATCTTTACTCTTGGGGACATGTCTAATCCAATGTGGTACTTAGTACTCACTCTTTACATGTCATCCCAGTCTTGGTACTCTTGTGGTTTCTTCTGTTTGCTCTGGCTAGTAGATGTACCTGTGTTATCTAACCTTGTTTACGCAGGTTCATTCCATCCTAAGCCAGCTCAAGACTACAAGGTAAGTATATGCATCACAATCATGTGTATGAGGAATTCTTGCTGTTGTACATATTGTTTGCAAGAAGGACTCATGGGCATGAAGGTATTTTCTATAATATGCTTTGCTCTGATGCATATGGCCAAGATACATGTAACACATTGCCTGCTCTATCATGGTTATGCTCTCACATGCTTCTATATTCCATGTTCACATGATTGCATACATGTACATGGAGCCTATGCTTGTTACATGTCTTTCCAAAGCTTTACTTGCTATTCTTTATATCTTTATCTAAAGCTTTGATGTATGTTGTCATCAATTACCAAAATGGGGGAGATTGAAAGCACAAGTGCTCCCTAGGTGGTTTTGGTAATTAATGTCAACATATCTCTTGTTGGACTAACACTTTTATCTAGTATGTTTCAGATAAGTTCAACAATGGAGTGGCATGGACTAAAGGATGTGGGAACTCCTTCAAGATGCTAAGGACAAAGGATTGGCTCCAGCTTCAAGCTCAAGACTGTTCATTTTCTATTTTAGTGATCCAAGATCACATTGAGTCTATAGGAAAAGCCAATACTATCAAGAAGGGATTAGGTGTTGCTTAATGAGTTTCTTGCTCCACAGTGCTTAGTGATATGCTACAAAACCCTCAACTACTTTCCCACTTCCACACATATGACCTAAACCTAAAGTCAAACTCGGCCCCACCGATTCTTTCTATCCGGCGCCACCGAGTTCAGATGTCTTAGCCACTGCCACAAACCCTAGGCAAATCGGTCTCACCGATAGGGATCTCGGTCTCACCGAGATGGGATTGTAATCTCTCTGTGTATGTCCATTACCAAAATCGGTCTCACCAAGTTTGAGCAATCGGTACTACCGAGATTACAATGCAAACTTCCTGATTGACTCATTACCAAAATCGGTCCTACCGAGTTTGTGTAATCGGTCCCACCGAGTTTGCCTGACCAACTCTCTGGTTAGCTAATTACCAAAACCGGTCTCACCGAGTATGAGCAATCGGTACTATCGAGATTACAATGCAAACTTCCTGATTGACTCATTACCAAAATCGGTCCTACCGAGTTTGTGTAATCGGTCCCACCGAGTTTGCCTGACCAACTCTCTGGTTAGCTAATTACCAAAATCGGTCTCACTGAGTTTGTGTAATCGGTCTCACCGAGATTACGTTATGCCCTAACCCTAACCATATCGGTCCTACCGAGTTGCATTTCGGTCCCACTGAAAATCCTAACAGTCACTAGGTTTACTAAATCGGTCCGACCGAGTTTGTTGATTTGGTCCCATCGAGTTTGGTAAATTGTGTGTAACGGTTAGATTTTGTGTGGAGGCTATATATACCCCTCCACCTCCTCTTCATTCGTGGAGAGAGCCATCAGAACAAGCCTACACTTCCAACATCCTATTTATGAGAAAGAACTACCTACTCATGTGTTGAGGCCAAGATATTCCATTCCTACCATATGAATCTTGATCTCTAGCCTTCCCCAAGTTGCTTTCCACTCAAATCTTCTTTCCACCAGATCCAAATCCTATGAGAGAGAGTTGGGTGTTGGGGAGACTATCATTTGAAGCACAAGAGCAAGGAGTTCATCACCAACGCACCATTTGTTACTTCTTGGAGAGTGGTGTCTCCTAGATTGGCTAGGTGTCACTTGGGAGCCTCCGACAAGATTGTGGAGTTGAACCAAGGAGTTTATAAGGGCAAGGAGATCGCCTACTTCATGAAGATCTACCGCTAGTGAGGCAAGTCCTTCGTGGGCGACGGCCATGGTGGGATAGACAAGGTTGCTTCTTCGTGAACCCTTCGTGGGTGGAGCCCTCCGTGGACTCGCGCAACCGTTACCCTTCGTGGGTTGAAGTCTCCATCAACGTGGATGTACGATAGCACCACCTATCAGAACCACGACAAAAACATCCGTGTCTCCAATTGCGTTTGAATCCTCCAAAACCCTTCCCTTTATGTTCTTGCAAGTTGCATGCTTTACTTTCCGCTGCTCATATACTCTTTGCATGCTTGCTTGCTATATGTTGTGAATGTTAAACTTGTCCCTAAACTCCAGTTAAACTTCAAGAACTTAAAAACTGCAACTTTGGTACTAAGTGTCTAATCACCCCCCTCTAGACACCTCTTCTCAAGGTCCTACAACAACCATATGGCTCCTGCCAGTTGCCGATAACTTCGGTTACAAAACATGATCATCTCAAACAATAAAATATAGCATCACGTCTTGACCATATCACATCACAACATGCCCTGCAAAAACAAGTTAGACGTCCTCTACTTTGTTGTTGCAAGTTTTACGTGGCTGCTACGGGCTTAGCAAGAACCGTTCTTACCTATGCATCAAAACCACAACGATAGTTTGTCAAGTTGGTGTTGTTTTAACCTTCACAAGGACCGGGCGTAGCCACACTCGGTTGAACTAAAGTGAGAGAGACAGACACCCGCCAGTCACCTTTAAGCACGAGTGCTCGTAACGGTGAAACCAGTCTCGCGTAAGCGTACACGTAATGTCGGTCCGAGCCGCTTCATCTCACAATACCGCTGAACCAAAGTATGACATGCTGGTAAGTAGTATGACTTATATCGCCCACAACTCACTTGTGTTCTACTCGTGCATATAACATCTACGCATAAAATCAGGCTCGGATGCCACTGTTGGGGAACGTAGTAATTTCAAAATTTTCCTACGCACACGCAAGATCATGGTGATGCATAGCAACGAGAGGGGAGAGTATTGTCCACGTACCCTCGTAGACCGAAAGCGGAAGCGTTATGACAACGTGGTTGATGTAGTCGTACGTCTTCACGATCCGACCGATCCAAGTACCGAACGTACGGCACCTCCGAGTTCAGCACACGTTCATCTCGATGACGATCCCCGGACTCCGATCCAGCAGGGTGTCGGGGATGAGTTCCGTTAGCACGACGTCGTGGTGACGATGATGATGTTCTACCGACGCAGGGCTTCGCCTAAGCACCGCAATGATATGACCAAGGTGGAATATGGTGGAGGGGGGCACCGCACACGCCTAAGGAATGATCACGAAGATCAACTAGTGTGTCTTGGGGTTCCCCCTGCCCCCGTATATAAAGGAGCAAGGGGGGAGGCCGGCCGGCCCTTGGGGCGCTCCAAGGAGGGGGGAGTCCTCCTCCTAGTAGGAGTAGGACTCCCCTTTCCTAGTCCAACTAGGAAGTGGGAAGGGGGAAGGAAAGAGGGGGAGAGGGAGAGGGAAAGAGGGGCCGCGCCCCCCTCCCCTAGTCCAATTCGGACTCCCCATGGGAGGGGGCGCGCCACCTCCTGGGCTGCTACCCTCTCTCTCCCCTCAGGCCCACTAAGGCCCAATACTTCCCCGGGGGGTTCCGGTAACCCCTCCGGCACTGCGGTTTTCTCCAAAATCACCCGGAACACTTCCGGTGTCCGAATATAGTCGCCCAATATATCAATCTTTATGTCTCGACCATTTCGAGACTCCTCGTCATGTCCGTGATCACATCCGGGACTCCGAACAACTTTCGGTACATCAAAACATATAAACTCATAATGAAACTGCCATCGTAACTTTAAGCGTGCGGACCCTACGGGTTCGAGAACTATGTAGACATGACCTAGAACTGTTTCTGGTCAATAACCAATAGCGGAACCTGGATGTTCATATTGGCTCCTACATATTCTACGAAGATCTTTATCGGTCAAACCGCATAACAACATACGTTGTTCCCTTTGTCATCGGTATGTTACTTGCCCGAGATTCGATCGTCGGTATCTCAATACGTAGTTCAATCTCGTTACCGGCAAGTCTCTTTACTCATTCCGTAATACATCATCTCACAACTAACTCATTAGTTACAATGCTTGCAAGGCTTAAGTGATGTGCATTACCGAGAGGGCCCAGAGATAGCTCTCCGACAATCGGAGTGACAAATCCTAATCTCGAAATACGCCAACCCAACAAGTACCTTCGGAGACACCTGTAGAGCACCTTTATAATCACCTAGTTACGTTGTGACGTTTGGTAGCACACAAAGTGTTCCTCCGGTAAAAGGGAGTTGCATAATCTCATAGTCATAGGAACATGTATAAGTCATGAAGAAAACAATAGCAGAATACTAAACGATCAAGTGCTAGGCCAACGGAATGGGTCAAGTCAATCACATCATTCTCCTAATGATGTGATCCCGTTAATCAAATGACAACACATGTCTATGGTCAGGAAACATAATCATCTTTGATCAACGAGCTAGTCAAGTAGAGGCATACTAGTGACACTCTGTTTGTCTATGTATTCACACAAGTATTATATTTCCGGTTAATACAATTCTAGCATGAATAATAAACATTTATCATGATATAAGGAAGTAAATAATAACTTTATTATTGCCTCTAGGGCATATTTCCTTCAGTTAGGCGGTTCTGTTGGATTGATTGTAAATCGTGGTTCAAAACAGCAGCCACACGAGCAAGGAGTGAAGTGGCGTGCGAGTAGAGGCAGTGGGATAGAGCAGCGAGTGATTGCTGGTGTAGCCAAATATCTAACCAAAAGTAGGTGTTGGTCAGCAGCTTGGTTAGCAAGAGTTATCCACATACTGCTATACATGAAGTTAATGCCTATATAAACGCGTACCATCAAGGCTCAAAAGTCAACAACACCACCTAGGTCCAGATCAGAAAGAAGCTCCAGCATCTCCTCATGGCAATCCTAGGGAAGAGTACTAGGGCCATGTGCCTCACAACCCTGGTGCTCATGGCCACCATTCTCTCCTCACGTGCCAAATATCATTTACCCCTACCCCGACCATGGTTCCTGTTTTTTCATCAATGATATTAGTTCTAATAAGCAAAATCCAATTTTACATAGGACATTTTGTGATTATGAGAGGATATTTGTATTACCGCATCCACTATTTCTGGATATGTCAAGTTATTTGATTCATTTTTTTGCAATTAACCTATACCAGTGCAACTGATTCTCAGGATGTGGTGACCCGTTTCCCTCGGATGAATGTCACAAGGACTGTTATAACAAATGCGCTGGCGTCTGCTATATAGGAGATGGCCAGAAGTATTACTCCTGCTGCGAACCAGTACACCAAGATGGAACGACCATGAGGCCTGAGGATGTCGTTGAAATGATACAAACATAAAAGTCATGGATCACCAGAACCATGTGGAATAGATTTGCTAGCTCTTTGATGTTGATGCAGTTATCGCAGGGCTAATATAAACATGGTAGCATCCGATTTGAAGAAACAAAAATAATGCTTATCTTTGTCAATCTATTGTTGTGTTTGTCTTTTCTTTTTATTGTATGGGTTTGTCTAGGGTGGCCTGGTTATTGCAGAGTGACTCAATCAAATATAAAAAGAAGTACCCTCACAAATCTTCGCATAAAATTAATTACGTAGGATTTAGTTGTGCAATATTTAGGACACGTCTAGAAGCCCAGCAATGATTGGGACCTGCAGGCAGCCACAGACTAGTCCGAGCGGTCACCGAGAACAGGGACGCCAGCCATTCGTGCGTTCGGCGACTCCCCCACCGAGTTCACGCGTCGCCGGGCTGCTGAGGTTGATCACCGCTGGGCAGCCGAGGCCACACGTGGTCACGCAGACACGGAGGGGTCCACCGGATTTCCGTCCGGCCATCAGGCTGGTCATAGTGGGAGTAATATAGGTAGTAACATAGATGCCACATAAGCAAAAATGGTGATGTGGCAAGTAATTAATGAGGAGAGAGGCAAATAGAGTAACATAATATGTTACCATCACATAGCGGTTTCCAATGCATAATGAGTCTACAAAGTAATAAATGAAGGCAATTATGTTACCACACCTATGACACTACCCACTATGAAGGTAGTAACATAGACTAGTAACATATTTATGTTACTAGTCTAAGTTACTCCCCACTATGACCAGCCTCAGCAGTGTCCCCTTCCGAATGACAACAAGTGATTATTTAGAGCATGCTTGGATACGTTTTAGTCTCATGACTAAAAGTAGTGGGACTAAAACTTGCTAGTCTCACCCATGCTTGGATCCAAGTACTAAAGAGACTAAAATCTAGTTATTGAGCATTTATTATCCTCCAAACCCTCCAATCCAGAACTAAGGAGGGGAATTAAATGAGGAGAGAGAGAGCTAATACATATTTTAGTAGGTTTCCCATGACTAAAAGATTTTAGCCTCAAGACTAGTCCTAGCCTCTTTTTAGTCAGGGGTGCTTGGAACTTTAGCCTCTAAAAAAGACTATTTTTAGTCAGACTAAAAATAGTCCCTTGTATCCAAGCACCCTCTTAGTCTTTTTCGAGAGCCATCAACGCCGGTGGAGGGTGAGCTGTCGGCACTAACCACCGTGTTGCCGCATTAACCAGACTCTGGCCAACACTTAAGTTCCTCTGTTTGACGAGGAATATTTTTATTATTTTTAGTCCATATTACATACCATGTAATGAATTCTTATAGAATCAACTCTTTTTGCGATGTAGAATCAACTTTTGTTGTGGGCGAATGAATTAATGTGGTGTTTTGCAGTTCTCAATTTCACAGTGTCATGTGTTTCTCGGTTGGGTCAGATGAACTTTCATTCCCCATTGACAAATTTTGTTTCTGTTGGCCCCATTCGTATGGTTCACGAGCACGACCCGTGTGTCATACATGTAACAAAACGCTCCTATATTATGAGACTACTAATGAAACACGGTCTACTACTTATAAAAGTGTGAGTCATGTGAATCCTATAATGACATCAGGTGGTTTGACCATTTGACTGAGAACCCCGGCGTCCCCCACGGCGCCCTCGCTAGGTCGACTTGGGTGGAGATCCCCAAGCGTGTAGTCGGGCCACCTCCGCTGCGTCCTCCCCTCCGTCGCTGCTGGAAGAAGCCGTCGGGCGAAGCCCCGGTCTGCCGACGACGGCGGAGGATGACCTCTTCCCTCCTGCGTCCAGATCGGGTGAGGCGGGTCACTCATCGGCGCCGGAGCACCTATCCCTGATATAGGTCATGGCGGCGCGGCGGCTCGCCTCCGGCGATGGCGCAAGGTGGGGCGTCTGGTGGTGGGCGGATGCAGTGGAGCTTACATGGCGAAGTGGAAGATGGGGTGGTGCTGGCCGCTCGTGTGTCCGCGTGGTCATGGCAACCATGGTTGTGGTGACCGGCGGCTGTGGAACGTGGCCGGTGGCAGCGCGCAAGAAGGTGGCGTTGTCTGGCGCCGTGGTGTCGCCGACGGCTGGCCTGGCAATCATGCGTCGGTACCTACTCTGAAGATGGATTGGCGGAAGACAGTGGCAGCAGTCTTTGAGAGGGTGACAGACCACTGTGTGCTCCAGACCCAGCAATGTGGCTTGGTCGGGGCCTCGGGTTTTAGATGTTAGATTTTGATGCAAGGTCTGTCTGGTATTTGGCTCAGACTATCGACACCCTTCATGATTTGACGAAGCTTGGTGGACGACTCTGCCTTTTTACCCCCTACATCTACCACCTTGGACATCATTACAACATCTGGCTGCTGAATCAACATGGACCAACCGAAGCTACATGGGATCTGCAATCCGATCGACATATCACCAGCGGGCATGCAACACGCGGTCAGCCCAGCCCACTCGCCATCATTAACAATGGCCGCCGCATACTCGTCGCAGAGTATGACGCCCAACCAGACCAAATATATGCATACAACCCTATCACCCACAATATTGAGAACCTCCTCGACTGGAGCGGCTTATCCATCCCCAGTCACACCTTGAGCATAAGACATGCCGCTGTATACGAGGAAAGCATCGCCTCACCGGGGCAGCAACCTTGCAAAGAAGCCCTATGTCTATTGCTACAACTACAATGCCTGTCACAACACATCATTGGAAGGCTTATGTGCGTCTGTCGTAACTGGCGATCCATGATTTCCAGTTCTCAATAGGGTGAATTTCAGTTTTTACCCCTAATTTGAGAGATTTAGCAAAATTTTATATATTATACCCATTTAGCAAAAATGTAGCTAAACTGTACCCCTTTGAATTTTTTTCTATGAACATTCTGACCCTAGGGTTCCAATTATCTCGTCCACATGCCAATTTTCTACTGGCGGAGTTTCTCCACGTTGGAACCTTTACATGCCGCTTCACCTAACCGGATCGGGGTGACAACCGTACATAGTTGTAGCTTACCAAACCTGCAGAAGATTACCTTTCGCTTGCGCAAAACGAACAATTGATGGCTGCTGAATCAACATGGACCAACCGAAGCTACATGGGATCTGCAATCCGATCGACATATCACCAGCGGTCATGCAACACGGGGTCAGCCCAGCCCACTCGCCATCATTAACAATGGCCGCCGCATACTCGTCGCAGAGTATGACGCCCAACCAGACCAAATATATGCATACAACCCTATCACCCACAATATTGAGAACCTCCTCGACTGGAGCGGCTTATCCATCCCAGTCACACCTTGGGCATAAGACATGCCGCTGTATACGAGGAAAGCATCGCCTCACCGGGGCAGCAACCTTGCAAAGAAGCCCTATGTCTATTGCTACAACTACAATGCCTGTCACAACACACCATTGGAAGGCTTATGTGCGTCTTTCGTAGCTGGCGATCCATGATTTCCAGTTCTCAATAAGGTGAATTTCAGTTTTTACCCCTAATTTGAGAGATTTAGCAAAATTTTATACATTATACCCATTTAGCAAAAATGTAGCTAAACTGTACCCCTTTTATTTTTTTTTCTATGAACATTCTGACCCTAGGGTTCCAATCATCTCGTCCACATGCCAGTTTTCTGCTGGCGGATTTTCTCCACGTTGGAACCTTTACATGCCGCTTCACCTAACCGGACCGGGGTGACAACCGTACACAGTTGTAGCTTACCAAACCTGTAGAAGATTACCTTTCGCTTGCGCAAAACGAACAATTGATTGGATGCAACACATGGGTTGATTAATTAGATAGTTGGCTCGGTAATGATCGTAATTGTATGTATGTGATATGCATGCATAAGTGTTCATCACTCAGGATGCAAACAACGTCGGTTGTCAGAAGCGAAATATATGGATCTGGAATAATCATGCCATCGGTACGGGAACTCCTATACGGCGCATGGCGCCCACTGTCGCTATCTGGTGGGCCGGCCCAGGAACACACAGAGAAAAAACCTCCCCAAAAAAGCTGCTTCCAGCAGGATTCGATCTCACACCAATTAGTTACGACGCAGCGTACCTAACCAGTATATCTACTACCTCTCTCAAAGTTTACAAGGCGTGCGCATACCCTTAGGTCGTCAATTTGACCAACCTAATATAAATCATATATTACAAAAAGTATACCAATATAAACTTTAGATGTTCTATTTTCAAAAGATATAATTTTTGTGTTATATATTTTATATTAAGGTGATCAAATTGGCAACCTAGGTATATGCGTAGGACTTGTAAACTGAGACGGAGGAAGTACTAAAACCTAGTGATTTATTACAACGCGAGATGGTTAACAACAATACTAACCGCACTACTTCTGGTACAAACAATTTTTTGGAAAAGAAAAAAAATCTGAAATAAGTTTTATAAAATCGCGAATTAGAAAAAAGTTCATGTATTCAAAAACTTTCACCAAATTTTATAAAAGTTCACCGTGTATTACATAAAGTTACATTTTTTTAAATATGCTGAACTTTTTCTGAATACATGTTGAACAAAATTTCTCTACACTATGAACATTTTTTGTACACACTGAACATATTTTCAATGTATGGTGAACAATATTCAAATACACATAGAACTTTTTTTAAATACGATGAACTTCTTTTGAATACATGCTGAACAAAATTTCTATAAATGATGAACATTTTTTTATACACACTGAACATTTTTTCAATGTATGGTGAACATTTTTCTTCAATACGATTAACAAAAATTTGGAATTCAGAACTATTTTTGAAGCGTGAACAAAATTCGAAAACATGAACAAAATTTGGAATTTTGAAAAACATTTTCTGAAAATTCAAACGAAAAATCTGAACATATTTTGGATATTGAAAAAAGTTCATCCAATTCGAAAATAGTTCATCAAATTTTAAAAAGTTCACTGGTTTTCAAAAAAAGTTCATTGAATTTGAAAAAAAAATCATGGAATTTGGTGAGAAAAGTTCATCGATTTTGCAAAAAGTTCACCGAATATGAAAAAAGTTCATCGATCTTGAAGAAAACTTCATCGAATTTGAAAGAAAGTTCATAAAATTGAAAAAACGTTCGTCGATTTTGAAAAAGACAGAAAAAGGGAAAAAAAAGGCAAAAAGAAAGAACAACAGAAAAAAAAAACGCATGGTCCTGTAATTTAAAAAGGAAAACAAAAAAGGAAAAAGGAAGAAGAACGAATAGTAGATGAAAAAACTAAAGCGTAACCATATCCTGCCCTGTGCTCGCGTGGTTGAACTAGCTGTTCTTGACGCGGAGGTAGGTGGTTCGAATCCTGGTAGCCTGTAACAGGTGCAACGGGCGCCCTTTAAGGAATGCCCATCGGTACATGGCAGTCCTCGGAAAACTTGATGCATCATAATATCTCCAATAATCAGCCTCTGCCAACCGAGGCTCTTTCGTTCAAAAAAAAAATCTCCAATAATCAGCGCCCCTTGTGTCCGGTGTGGCCCAGACCTGCGGCTCGTTTGTCTGATGAGGGGCCTAGCCAGGGGTTTGTGGCCGTCGTGGTCCCTGCGACGTGGTGGTCATGCAGGCGCCCTTTTATGTGTATTTTGTAAACGGGTGCATGCAGCCAGCCAAACTGGGCCGACACATCTCACCCTGTGTTTCTTTGTGTATTTTAGACATAAAAAAAAGCGCACATGTGGGGGATCAAATTAGCGATGTCTATTTCGAGCTAACCGGCACTTACCATCTCGCCACCTTGTCCAACATGCTCACTAACATACTTTTACTTCTTTTCTTAATTCAGCTTTCCTTTTTATTTTATTTTCCTTTTTTTGTTTATATTTTTCTTTTTCTTTCTTCCGGGATCAATGATTTTTATTATAATTCGTGAACTTTTTCTTCAAATTTATGAACTTTTTTCAAATTCGGTGAACTTTTTTCAAATTCGATGATTTTTTTTAAAATTTAATGAACTTATCTTAATTCAATGAACTTTTTTGTATTCGATGAACTTTTTTTGAAATTCATCAAACTTTTTCTAACTTTGATGAACTTTTTTTTTCAAATTGATGAACTTTTTTCAAATTTGTAGATTTGCTTTCGAAAATCCATGGAAATGTTTTTCAATTTCGACGAACTTTTTTCAAACTAGATGAACTTTTTTTCAAAATTGATGAACACTTTCTGAAAATTGATGAACTTTTTTCAAGTTTGACAACTTTCCTTCGAAAAATGATGAACTTTTTTCAAAATCCATGAATTTTTTCCTATCACAAAATTTTTTCCAATTCTTTTAAGCGATACTGTACATGGTTATGTGCAACAAATAGCGTTGCGACTGTGTTATTAGGTGTTTTAGGCTGCTACAAATCACTCAAGGCTGGTAGCTCTAGTGGTTAGGGAGTTCGCACGTGCAATGAACGTTAGGAGTTCGAATCATGTAGCAACAATTTTTGTGGAAAAACTTCGCGCGAGTTTGCTGGTCGACGCGGGCCGGCCCAACTTGCAGGGCGCGTGGGCGCCGGATCTCCTAGCCGGCGCTTAAGGCGCCGACTAGGAGCTCCCCGTGGTCATGGCCTGGTGCGCCTGTGGCCACCTCGCCCGATCTTGGGCCGGGGCGTGCTGCCCGGGGTGCCCTCTGCTTCCTCCAGCAGATGATATGGCTATCCGGACGTACAAGTGGGTTTGCTCTCTTCCCTCTCGCTAGGGTTTTTGGTCCTCCCAGAGGCGATCTTTCGTCGCTGTCGAGATAGTGTTTCCCTACCTCCACAACGCTGTCCTTTGAATCGCGCTGGCGAATCCTGGGATCGAGGAGGGCCTAGGGTTGTACCAAGGAGTCCCGATCGCATCGCTGTCGGGCTAGGGATTGAGATGTCTTCGAGCGGGGCTTCGGGACCGGCGGAGGCTGGTCAAAAGGAGACCGATGAAGTAGAGAAGATGATGAAGGAGCTTGGACTGCGAGAGGAGGATCTGGACAACGTGGTGTTCAACGAGAAGGAGGCACCGCCGGAGGCGGTCCGGTGGATCGCTTTGGCCAAAGTCCACTCAAGCAAAACCTATAGTCAATTTTGGTTTTTCAAGAATATGAGAGCTTCCTGGGATCTTGCATAGGAGGTGAAATTCAAGCCTCTGGAGGATAACCTCTACACTATCCAATTTTCCTGCCTAGGAGATTGGGAGCGGGGCATGTTGGAGGGCCCTTGGCACTTCAGAGGAGATGCGGTGATAATCAAGCCGTATGATGGATTAGCGAGCCTTCAACAGTTCAGCTTGACACCATAGAGATATGGGTCCAGATACACGATGTTCCAAAGTTGTACGCACACCTTGTGCCATCGCTTGCGGCAAAAGTTGGAGAGGTCCTCTTTATGGAACCACAATCGCAACATTTGGTGGGCAATTTTCACCGTGTCTGGGTCAGGATAGCCGTCGCGAAGCCCCTCAAGAACTCAGTATCCATGATCCATGATGGAAAACGTCAAATCTATCGTGTTAAGTATGAAAAACTATCTGATTGGTGTGATGTCTGTGGCATGCTAGGGCACCTGTTTAAAGTGCATGGGAGCGGGATCCACCCACCGTCGGCTCTGGTGTTTAAAGATCTTAGAGCTTCTTGGGCCATGAGGACTGGGAGAGGTCCTGGTAATGGGCGAGGCTGGAGAGGAGGTTGTCGAGGAGGCCGTACTGGAGGCAGAGGAAGGGGCGACCACAGTAGCTCGTATTATGATGGTTTTGCTGAAGAAGATGAGCAGGAAACAAGCCGAGATTCGGGCATGGTGGATGCAGAAAATAATAGAAAGAGAGCTTCAGCGGTCGTTCCATCTTAGGTGTCATCAAGAGAAAACATGGTTACCCCTGGCCGTGTCAATCAGCTGGCGTTGCTCCCCCCTAGGCCGAGTGGAACATAGGACCCGAAGAGAGCGAAGATGAATGCAGAAATAGAGAAGAACAACGTTGCTAAACCCAGTACAAGTGTGAAAGGTGGTTTGAAGTTGGCGGGCTCGGTCGACGGGCACTGCCGAGCCCAATGAGTGCCTTATGCTGGAACTGTCGTGGCACAGGCAAAGCCGCGGCAGTCCGTAAACTTCGTGATTTCACGAAGAAATTTGCCCCTACCCTACTTTGCATAGTTGAAATACAAATAGATGGTGCTAGGGTAGAAGCTTTATCTGGTACTCCGGGTTTTGATAATGCGTATGCTGTTAGTAGTCATGGTCGAAGCGGTGGTATTGGTTTGTTCTGGAATAATTCAATAATGGTTGAGATGTTTGGTTACTTTGTTTATCACTTGGATGTCTTGGTAGAGGAAAATAACTAGGACAAATGGAGATTGGCGTGTGTATATGGTGAAGCACAAACACACCTGAGGCACCAGACATGGACGGTTTTGAAAAACATCAGTACCCTGAGCCCTTTACCATTTTTTTCAAAAAGGGGGGACTCCCCGGCCTCTGCATCAGAATGATGCATACGGCCATCTTATTAACCACAAAAACAGTGTCAACATGGTTCCAAGGTCTCGAAACAAAAATAAAAACTAAGAAAGCTCACACAGAGCCATAAAGGCTAGAAACATCGACTAGCCAAGACAAGATGCCACAACCGGCTGGCTATAAGTAGATAGATAAACTAGATGCCTATCCTATTACATGATCGCCATTCAAACCGGTTGAAGATATCCCGAGCTACCATCTCCCAGCGGAAAGATCCAGTAACCAAATGCTCCCTGGCCTCCGTCTGAGTGAGTAGCGACCACGAACGGATCAGAGCCATAGTGCGAAATATAACCTACAAAAAATGAATACATGATATTCTGTTAAAGAACAAATCATTTCTGCAAGTCCAGATAGTCCACAGCAAAGCGCAAACCCCAACCCGAATGTGTTTCGCTAAGTCAGGCGGAATCCCATTCAGCCATGTCCCAAATAACGCGTTAACAGAATTCGGTGGTTTGATATTGAAAGCAATGTGAACCGTCTGCCAAAGGACTTTGGCCAACGGGCAATCAAAAAAGAGGTGTTTTATAGTCTCATCCCGATCACAGAAACTACACCTAGTAGGCACTGTCCAATTACGCTTTTTCAAATTGTCCTTGGTTAAAATAACTTGTTTATGGACAAATCACATAAACACTTTTATTTTCAAAGGTACTTTGACATCCCAAACATGCTTGGATGTAGGAATGGAGTTCGAATTAATAACATCAATGTAGATTGATTTAACTGTGAATACTCCAGACTTAGTCAACTTCCAGCATAATTCATCGGGTTGTTGGGAAAGTTGGACCTCCATCAGTCTCCTAACTAGACGGAGCCACTCCTCCCAACGATTGCCCACCAACATCCGTTGGAACTGAATATTAAGGGGGGTAGATTGAAATATCGAAGCTACGAACACCTCACGTCGTTGAACAATACGATATAAAGACGGATATTGGACGGCCAAGGGTGTCTCGCCGAGCCAAGTATCCTCCCAGAAACGCGTGCTGGTGCCGTTGCCAATAACAAACTTCGTCCTATTGAACATGGATTATTTGACTTTCATCAGACCTTTCCAGAAAGGTGAATCAGTCGGCCTGACTGTAACCTGGGACAAAGTTTTTGTCTGAAGGTACTTGCTTCGTAGGATTTGAGCCCACATGGCATCATTCTCCGAAGAGAGCTTCCACAGCCATTTGCTAAGAAGGCATCTGTTCTTAACTTCGAGGTTCTCGATACCAAGACCCCCTTGGTCTTTCGGTCTACAGATGATATCCCATTTAGCAAGTCGGTATTTTCTTTTAAGCTCATCACTCTGCCAAAAGAACCGCGATCGATAGAAGTCCAGTCTCTTCCGAACACCAACTGGGACCTGAAAGAACGATAGGAGAAACATAGGCATACTCGTGAGCACCGAATTAATCAGGATTAATCGGCCTCCGTATGACATGAGTTTACCCTTCCAGCAACTCATTTTCTTCTCAAATCGGTCCTCGATGCACTTCCATTCTCGATTTGTTAACCTACGATGGTGGATTGGAATACCTAGGTAAGAATAAGGTAATTCTCCCAACTCACACCCGAACAATTGCCTATACGCCTCCTGCTCGTCTTTGGCTCTACCAAAACAGAACATCTCGCTCTTATTAAAGTTAATCTTTAACCCGGTCAATTGTTCAAATAGGCATAACACCAGCTTCATGTTTCTCACTTTGGCCAAGTCATGCTCCATAAAGATGATTGTATCATCAGCATACTGAAGTATGGACACACCTCCATGAACAAGATGAGGTACCAATCCATCTACTTGACCATTTTCCTTTGCCCTTCCTATCAGAATTGCTAACATATCCACCACAATGTTAAACAGGATAGGTGACATCGGATCTCCTTGTCGAAGGCCTTTATGTGTCTGGAAATAATGTCCTATATCGTCATTCACTTTAATTCCCACACTACCCTTTTGCATAAATGATTCAACCTGACTGCGCCAGGCTTCATCAAAACCTTTCATATGCAATGACTGTTCGAGAAATGGCCATTTGATCTTATCGTACGCTTTCCCGAAATCCACTTTAAAAATTACTCTATCTAATTTTTTGGAATGGATTTCATGGAGCGTTTCATGCAGGACTACCACCCCTTCAAGGATATTTCTGTCCGGCATAAAAGCAGTTTGGGACTGTTGCACCACAGAATGCGCAATTTGTGTGAGCCGATTAGTCCCGACTTTGGTGAAGATTTTGAAACTAACATTGAGGAGGCATATCGGTCTGAATTGCTCAATTCTCACAGCATCTGTTTTCTTAGGAAGCAATGTGATAGTTCCAAAATTAAAGTGGAATAAGTGAAGCTGTCCCGAGAACAGATCATTGAACATAGGTAGCAAATCCCCCTTAATAATATGCCAACACTTTTTATAGAACTCGGCCGGGAATCCATCCGGCCCGGGAGCCTTATTGTTTTTCATCTGTGCAATAGCATCAAACACCTCCTTCTCAGAGAACGGTGCAACTAGAATATCATTTTCAGCAGCCGATATTTGAGGCACATCCTCAGTCCTAGACTCGTCGAGGGACACACAATTATCCTCCGGTGGTCCAAATAACTGCTTGTAATACTCGGTAATATATGTTTTTAGGTTATCCTGACCTAAAATCGTGCCCTCATCTTGTTCAAGTTGAAAAATACATTTCTTTCGGTGCTTGCCATTAGCTATTAGATGAAAGAATTGAGTGTTCGCGTCCCCTTGGACCACTTTGCGGACTTTAGCACGCAAAGCCCACTTCAATTATTCTTCACGGAGCAGTTCTTTCAACCTCGTCTCCGCCTCAGTTTTAACCTGAAGCTCAGCTGGCAACAAGATCGAAGATTCGGCCTTGATGTCTAGGGCCTGTATAAGAGAAAGGAGTCTATCCTTTTCAATCTTGTAGACACCACTGAGGTGCTTAGCCCAACCCCGTAAAAAGATTCTCAAGTGCCTAATCTTATTCTGCCAACGCTCGATCGCAGTCTTACCTCCTGCACCTCTATCCCATTCCCTGGCAATCAGGTCAAAAAAACCCTCTCGTTTGAACCAAGACATCTCGAAAGAGAAGGTGTTTTTGTTACCCACGTGGTTCGGCTCCCCAGAATCCACGAACAAGGGCGTGTGATCGGATATTCCCCCGAGAGAGCTTGCACCGTAACCAGAGGGAACTTTTGTTCCCACTCCACGCTTGCGAGAACTCGATCAAGTTATTCATAAGTTGGGTTTTGCAGAGCATTGGCCCAGGTAAACTTCCTACCAGAAAGCTCTATCTCCCTCAGATCCAAGCTTTCAATAATGGTATTGAACATAAACGACCATCTGTCGTCAAAGTTACCATTATTCTTCTCCTCTCTCCTCCTAATGATATTGAAATCACCTCCAACTAAAAGTGGAAGCTGTTCCGGTCCACAGATTCGAACAAGGTCCACCAGAAACTCTGGTTTAAGCTCAGGTTGTGCGGCACCATACACTGCCACTAAAGCCCTGTTGAAACCATCTACTTTAGACCTGACTCGAAATTTCACCGCGAAGTCGCCCATCACTACACCTCGGACTTCAAGCGAATCACATCTCACACCAAGTAAGATACCACCCGATCTTCCTCGCGGGGGGAGGCAATGCCAATCGAAATCAATACCACCCACAAGAGCAGACAGGAACTGGGGCGCAAAGTTTTCTCTACCAGACTCCGATAGAGCAATAAAGTCCAAACGCTGCTCTAAAGCTGCATCAGCAGGAAACCTTCTTTTAGCCAAGTCCTTTAGACCTCTGCTATTCCAAAAGATTCCTTTCATAGTTCATCATAGAATTTTTTAGTAGTACGAATTCTAGCACTCCTACGGACTGCGGAATCGGGATAGATCTTCTGTTTCCACTTGCGTTTTGGTATACTAGGTTCTGACGCCCGGTCCTCATAACCGGGTTCAACTGTAATACCAGTATCATTCTCTATGGGCATATCATCGTCCTCAGACTCATGAATGGGGGGTGCTAGATCCGCACACAGATTATGGATCACTCGAACCCCTAACGCATCAATCTCTACATCATTCATGGGTTTAACCGCTGCAAGATTCCGAATAGTCTCTAAAACACGCTCCGCCTCCAAATCTAATAGATCATTCACCGAATTGGTAATCTCACTATTAGTAGCTCCTAGTGACACTCCTAATTGGTTTGCATTATGTATAATCTCGTCATTAGAAAAATGCAATAAAGAATTAGATATGTTGACAGACATACCAGTAGAAATTGCAGCATCCTGAAGCTTGGCCGCCCTCATAGCGCACCGCTGCTGCATATCGTCAACCTCCGGGAGCCCGTGAAGGCGGGCACTCATCTGTGTCCCTGCCAAGGCGGGGTCGGGGATCCCGCCAAAAGCAATGACCTCCTCCCTAGTAAAGCCTCGCATTGAATCCCTGAAAGGATCAATCGAGGTTATGGGAAGAGGTGGCTGCTAGCTCCCAAGCCCCTCAGATACAAGGCCCACGTCGGGGTCCACGGCCACAGGTACGCGCGAAGAGGGGGAGGCGGAGGCCGCCTGCCCGCGCCCTCCTCCCGTCCCACATGCCGGCGTAGGGGAGACTGCCGTCGGCGTAGGAGAAGCGGTCCGCCTGACCACCGGAGAAGAAGGGAGAGCCATGGCCACCTGCCCCAGCTCCCCCCAGCGCAGCCGCCGGCGCGAGTGCCACCGCCCCAACCGAAGAAGCAGGAACCGAGGCCTCCTGCCTCGGGCTCACAACCCCGGCGCTGGCCAAGCCCATTGGTACCGGCATCGCAGTAGGATATGCGGCCAGGCTACCTCCCCCACTGCCGACCAACACCGGCCTCACTGGTGTGACCTGCGCCAGGGTACGATAGGGAAAGGCCGGGGCCACCTTCCCTAGACTTACCTCCCCATAGAACACCTCCGAACCTGTCGTCATATCCCAACTTGAAACCATGGTAGGAGAGAGCGGACCCACCCGAGGCTCCACCTCCGTAACCATCACAGGACCAGCCACAACATCAAGCTCCAAAGGTGGGAGCATACTCTCAAAGCAATCATCAGACTCAACCCTGTCACTCCAAAGCCGGGGAGGAGCCGATGCTGGCTCAAAGGATCCAAAACGCAACGTACTCATCGGTACCGTCGGGGCGGATGCAGGTTCTACTCCAGAGCCATCACCGGGCAACTGAGCAACCGGACTAGGCCCATTGGCCATCTCCCGTCCTGCCTCATCAGTCGGGTCCTCACGAGCACCGGCACCACCATCCCTCTCGTGCATGTCCATAGCAGCCCCAGAACCCGCATCGGCAAACAGCTCGGCATCCTCAAACTCTATCGCAAGAGGAAACACCTCTCCCCGATAAAACCAGTTAACCACGTCCGGGACAAAATCAATGTCCAGAACACCCACTAAGAGCCGGGCCACCCTATGTGCGCGGGTGAAAGCCATGTCCACTTCCTCAGTCTTACCCACCAGCATACCCAAACTCGCCACTACTCGAGCATCGGTCAAAGCCTCAGATGGGCCCCCTGAAAACCGCAGCCACACCTGTGTCAGCGGTTTGCCCTTAGTCTCCTCCTTCTTCCACTCGTGAAACTCCAGGATGCACTTAGTACCAGGCACCCTGCACAACCCGAAACTCAACAGCTTCTGCAAGTCGTCCACCGTTGGGAAATCAACCCTAAAGACGTTGTCCTCGATCCGAACAAGCTCCCACTGAAAGTCACTAGGAGCCAATTCCTGAAGTCTCTGCACAATTTGAGCCTCAGACACCACCTCTCGGGTGGCTTTCACAATGCCAGTAGTCATAGTCTGAGTCTCAACAGTAATCTCCCTCGCCGCCGGGGACTCAAAGAAAGTGAGCTCGGCACAATATAATCCATACATTGTGAGCGCAGGAGCCTGATCACGCATAACCGGGCAGTCCCCCATAGCATGAGCATTCATACCACACAAGCTACATAGTTCCACCATGCATTCTGCAATAAAGTGGCCTTTCTCACCACATCGATAGCACATCATATTTTCTTTCTTACGTGCCCATTTGGACGCCCTCTCAGACTCAGCCCTGTCCCCTACCTCGGCATCTCCTCCAGTAGTAGGAACCTCCACATTGGCCAAAGCCGTCACAACCTCCATCGCCTGGCTAGGCAACTCAGTCGACTGCACAGGATCAATAGCCATATCCGAAGCGGCATGGTCAACCAAGACCGGTGTTGGGGGCGGCTTGCGAAACCGACCACGACCACCACCCCTTCCACCACCACGGCCACCACGATGGCCACGGTAACCACCTCTCTGCCGGTTGTTCGGGCCCGAAGCCCCCTCGACGAAACCACCCGCCAGGCCAAGGAATGGTCCCTCATCGGAACCATCACTTTGCCAGGCGTATCCGCGTCCACCTCCCGTAGACGACGAACCACGGTGTTGGCCTTTTCCGTAAACATCGTAACCATCATCTCCCCACTGTGCTTTGGGCGGCCCATTAGCTCCACCATCCCCTGCATCCGGTCGTACCTGCGGTGGACCCGAACGCTGTTGCGTTGGCCTCGCGACATAGTGAGGTGGCGGCGCGGCACGAGGCACTGATGGCACAACACCCCGCCCCACGGCAGCTGGCACCGGAGGTCTCGGAGTAGGTGCACCGCTCCCCGCAGCAGCAACGACCGGCGCGGAAGGCCGCAGTCCACCTCGTCCGGCAGCCGGCATCGTCCCGGACAGCCCCGCCGGACGCGGCATTGGCGGCCGGGTACCATGACCACCGGCCCGATGCACCGGAGCCGTTGGGTGAGCCCTTTACCATGGTTGTGCATGGATGATTTTAATGAAATCCTTCGTCCGGAAGAGCACGAGGGGGTGGGACAGCGAAGTAACGCCCAGATCCATGTTGTTGCCGTGGCCTTGCCGAACCCTAGCTAGTCCTCTTTCTCGCTCTCTTGTTGTGCAACGGACCGAGGAGGAAGAAGGGATGGAAGGGGTGGACACAGGAGTTTTTCCCAGGCGCTCGAACGCCCGCCGCCGCACGTACGGCCTTGTATTCCACAAGCACAAACTCAGCCCCAGCACCAGTACGTGGCTTATATAGCCGGACTCACACCAGGCACAGCCGGAGGCACTAACTCCACGACTTGCATGCACACACACTAACCTGGCCGTCACATCCGGCTGCTAACCACCCACGCACTAACTACTCAGCTTAGCATGCGCTAACCACCAAGCCCCATGCATGCAACACCGCGTCTCCGCTCTCGCCGGCGCCCGATCCGCACGTCCTAGCCAGCTCGCACGACACGCTCACACGCGGCTGCTATGGCTTGGACTCCCAACAGATCACCAACGGCTGCAGCAAGACTCGGGTACACACACGCCACGCTCCCGATCCGTCCCGCGCGCACACATTCATGCCCGACGCGATCGCGGTGGCTTATATCCAACACTCACCACCCTAAGCCACGAACTACAACAGGTGAGTCCATCGTCGTCGATGTCGCCATGGCCGTCGCACCGCGCCGCTGCGGCCTTTGCCGCGCAGCACCCCACGTCCCGCGCTCCCAGGCTCATGTACATGACGCGCACGCACGCAGTCGCCACAACCCGAGTCCAGCGCCCCGACACTATCAGTCCTCCGCTGCATCTCCGGCACAAGCGCCTCCACGATTGTCACGTCGAGCCGCCGCGACCTCTGCGCCACCACGCAGGTCCTTCGCGACCTTCTCGTCTCCGCGACCGCCGTGCCCTTCGCGCGCACTCCCCACGTCCCCGCGCTCCGGCCGCACACGTAAGCGATCTGCGCAACCAGGTCCAGCGCCTCGACGCGGTCCACTCCTGCGGTCCTGACGTGCCCGACGCGTCCGGTGCGCACCCATAACACGCACCGGTCGCGCCCGGCTCGCCACCGCGCGTCATTCGCCACGCTCCGCACGTCTCCAGCTCGCGCCATGATCGCGCTCCGACGCGATCAACGCGGCCGATCCGGCATGTCCAGGAGCTTGGCCTTCTCTCCGCTGAGCCACGCCGCGCCACCGCAGCCTCTGCGCCACCACGCAGGTACGCCGCATGCACGGCATCACCGTGCTCCGCCGCCGCACGGGACGAGCACCATCACCGACGAGCTCCTCCGAACCCGATGCTCCGATACCAAATGTTGTTGCCGTGGCCTTGCCGAACCCTAGCTAGTCCTCTTTCTCGCTCTCCTGTTGTGCAACGGACCGAGGAGGAAGAAGGGATGGAAGGGGTGGACACAGGAGTTTTTCCCGGGCGCTCGAACGCCCGCCGCCACACGTACGGCCTTGTATTCCACAAGCACAAACTCGGCCCCGGCACCAGTACGTGGCTTATATAGCCGGACTCACACCAGGCACAGCCGGAGGCACTAACTCCACGACTTGCATGCACACACACTAACCTGGCCGTCACATCCGGCTGCTAACCACGCACGCACTAACTACTCAGCTTAGCATGCGCTAACCACCAAGCCCCATGCATGCAACACCGCGTCTCCGCTCTCGCCGGCGCCCGATCCGCACGTCCTAGCCAGCTCGCACGACACGCTCAGCCGCTGCTGCTATGGCTTGGACTCCCAACAGATCACCAACGGCTGCAGCAAGACTCGGGTACACACGCCACGCTCCCGATCCGTCCCGCGTGCACACACGCATGCCCGACGCGATCGCGGTGGCTTATATCCAACAATCCAAGCATTCCGGGATACCACGGATATTTGCATGTTGCTAGATACGGGATTTAACGGCAATTTCTAGACCTTTGAGAAGAAAGTAGCCGGTGGGAGCTACACAAGGTGTCGGCTAGACAGAGCGCTCGCTAACGGTGGATGGATGAATAAATTTTCAGAGGCATCAGTATGACATTTCACGTGCTCTACATCTGACTACTCGCATATAATCATTGATTTTGGCGGTCCAGAAGTGGTACAAGCGCAGAGAAGTTTTAAGTACGAGCTAATGTGGGAATCGCATGAGGGGCTCCGCGACGTCCTTACAAGCGGCTGGGACTCCGGGCCACCGTGTACATCACTGGAAGAAATGGAACAGGAACTCGGCAACATTTCTAAGGGGCTGGCCAAGTGGAGTAGAGATACGTTCGGGTCTGTGCGCAAGGAAATAAAGGCTCTGAAGCAGGCCTTGGAAGAGTTTAGAAACGACCCAGCGAGGATAGCACCCTCTCACGCCGAGCTCAAGATCAATGAACGTTTGATCAAGATGTATCATTGGGAGGAGATTATGTGGCGCCAAAGAGCACGAATCGATCGAGT
Organism: Triticum dicoccoides; assembly: GCF_002162155.2. Taxonomy (NCBI): domain Eukaryota; kingdom Viridiplantae; phylum Streptophyta; class Magnoliopsida; order Poales; family Poaceae; genus Triticum; species Triticum dicoccoides. The sequence continues at coordinate 64,877,928 of NC_041389.1, read as the reverse complement.
GGCTTTCCACGGGAGACAGGATCACTAAACTTTTTCATCTCCTAGCTAGTCTTCGCAGGAAGAAAAATATGATTAAGGCCTTACAAAATTCCCTAGGAATAATTGTTGATGACCCAGCAGAGTTGAAGGCAATGGCTAATGATTTCTATCAAATGTTGTATTCTTCAGAGGGGGTACAGAACATGGAAGTTGTTTTAAACCATGTCCCACGTAAGATTACGCCTGAGATGAACGCTGCCCTATGTTCTCCATATACTAATGAAGAGGTTAAAGTGGCTCTCTTCCAAATGTTCCCAACCAAAGCGCCAGGGCCGGATGGCTTCCCTGCCCATTTTTATCAGCGACATTGGGATATCTATGGAGAAGAGGTAACCAAGATTATTCTGAGGATAGTCCGGGGGAGGAGAGTCCTGAATGTATCAATGACATGGTCTTAGTGCTCATTCCCAAGGTAACAAATCCAACAATGTTAACTCAATTTTGCCCTATTAGCTTGTGCAACGTCTTATATAAGATATCATCAAAAGTGGTCGCGAATAGATTGAAACTTGTTTTGCCTGACATAATCTCTGAGGAACAGTCAGCCTTTGTCCCAGGGAGGTTGATAACAGATAATATCATTTGCGCCTATGAATGTCTACACTTCATGAAGCGGTCTAGATCAAAATCAAATAGTTACTGTGCTTTGAAGCTGGACATGATGAAGACATATGATATATTAGAATGGGCTTACATGAGAGCTATCATGACAAAACTTGGTTTTGCTAGACAGTGGATAGATATTGTAATGGGCATGGTTTCATCGGTATCATTCTCGGTCTTGTTCAATGGAGTGAAGCTTGATTCATTCAAGTCAACAAGAGGTATCAGGCAGGGAGACCCAATCCCCCCCTACTTATTCTTGATTCCAGCAGAGGGCCTTTCGTGCCTCCTTAAATCCAGCTCACAGTCATCATTCGCAGGTCTTCAGGTGGCCCCGACAGCTCCCACTATTAACCACCTTTTGTTTGTAGATGACAGCCTGCTGTTATTCAATTCTATTGTAGAGGGGTCTCATGCGATGTCACACCTGCTAGGCACTTATTGTGCTGCTTCAGGTCAGAGAATTAATCATGAAAAGTCATCAATATTTTTCAGTAAAGGGTGCCCTGGAAATATAAGAGAGGCAGTGAAGAACACCTTAAATGTGCACAAGGAGTCGTTAAATGAACGTTGTCTTGGGATGCCCACTGACGTGGGCCATCCGAAAAATGGGACGTTCAAATACCTACGAGACCGTGTGTGGGAGAAGATAAAGGATTGGATGGAGAAGCTCTTATCATCGGCAGGTAAAGAAGTGTTGATCAAATCAGTTGCTCAGGCGATTCCTGTCTACTCTATGTCATGTTTCAGATTGCCAAGAGGTCTATGCGAGAGCATCACTTCGATCATTCTGGTGGGGAAGCAAGCAAGGTAAGAGGAAACCCAGCTGGGTTGCATGGGATATCATGACTAGACCTAAACATCTGGAAGGTTTAGGCTTTCGAGATCTAGAGATTTTTAACTTGGCACTTCTCGCACGCCAAGCATGGAGGCTGCTAACGGGGGAATCATCTTTGAGTGCCCGCATTCTGAAGGCTGTTTATCACTTGGAGTGTACATTACTAGAGGCAGAACTCGGGCCGCGCCCATCACAGATTTGGCGTTCCATACTGGATGGTTGTGACATACTGTCACAGGGCATTGTTAAAAGGATTGGGGATGGCGAGAACATGGACATTTGGAGACAGAATTGGATTCCGAGAGAAGGTTATAAGAGGCCTATAACGTCACTGCTGCAAAACCCGCCGACTAAGGTCGCTGAACTAATTGATGCTACTACTGCATCATGGAAGGAGGATCTGATCCGAACTACTTTTACTGCTTTTGATGCTACTGATATTCTGAAGATACCTTTGTGCACACAAAAGGTAGAGGACTTTTGGGCCTGGCATGAGGAGAATAGAGGTGTATTTAGTGTAAGGTCTGCTTATCGCATGATCCTTCGTACCAAGCACGAGCGGGAGGCTTGGCTACATGAAGAGGAGGGACCTTCCAAGGCGCAGAATGAGCAGAACAAATGAAGGAATATTTGGCACATACATGTACCATCTAAACTTCGGATGTTTGTATGGCGTCTGGCAAGACAATCCATGCCAACTGCGGAATTACTCAAGCACCGAAATATGGCTACTGAGGATACATGCAGACTGTGTGGATACTGATACGTGGAGACATGCACTTCTCTCATGCCCTATGTCAGCTAGCGTCTGGGCTCTAGAGCCGGAGGAATTGGTACACCATATGGTGGAAAGGCAAGAGGACAGTCCTAAGAATTGGCTGTTTGCACTATATGAAATACTAGACGCAAATGCGTTCGTACAAATGATTGTCACCCTGTGGGCTATTTGGGGAGCATGGTGGAAAGTGATCTATGAGGATATCTTCCAGTCAACGCATTCTATAAACGGTTTTATTACTAGCTATCTAGCGGAAATTAATTGCATGGACACAAAGCTCCCAAAGCAGGGGGTTTTCAGAGCTCCCAGACCGACCCAGTAGCAGCCCCCCCAGCCGTGCTCGGTGAAAATAAATGTTGATGCTACGGTCCCAAGGCATGCTAAGTATGGTGCAGTTGGGGCGATTTGCAGGAGTGAAGATGGAACCTTCATGGGGGCTTCAGTGCTGGTTTTGAAGTACATTTCCTCTCCACAAATCCTTGAAGCTCTTGCAATCAGAGAAGCGATGGCGTTGGCGGAGGACCTATACCAGAGGCGAATTCATGTGGTATCGGACTGCAAATAGGTGGTGGAGGATCTCAACGAGGAAAATGCATCAGCTCATGGAGCTACTGTGCATGAAATAATACATCAATCTGCGAACTTTGATTTTTGCAAGTTTAGGCATGAATTTAGGAGCTCAAATGTTGAAGCTCACAACTTAGTGAAGCATGCTTTATCCCTTGGAGGTGGCCGTCGTGTGTGGTTAGGCCACTCTGGTGATCTTTCTTTCGTCCCTGTAAACGCTACGATGACTTAATAAAAGCTTCCTGAGGTTGTCTAAGAAAAGCAGATGATATGGCTTCTCCTCAGATGTTCCCTTGTCGACCAACAGTGATGAAAGGTTCGGGCCTGCTCCGGCCACCTGTAACATCCCAAAATTTTCCAAATTTTGGAATGTTAATAATAGGATAATATTGATTTAATTGCTCTAATTTTCATAGGGAATTACAACTTTTTGAGTCCTTGTTTAAACTTTTTTTTCAAACCATGTTAAAAATTGGATAACATTTTTGTCCAATAAAAAATATATGGTTGGGAAAGTTTATTCAAGAATTCAAAGGGCATTCAATTCTTTTGGAATATTTTGAAACCACATTCAAATATATGAGTGAGAATAAAATGACTTTCTCAAATGTGGTGGATTAATATTCCATTTGGGGTTCTTTGAAGTTTTGAGTTTCATTGGAATTGGATCTTATATGGAATTTTAATGCCATTTAAATATTTCCAAAGTATTCAAATAAAATTTAATGAGAGGAGATAATGCGACTTCTCCAAAAATATATTTGGAAATGTTTAATATGGTACAATTATCCTTTTGTGAATTTGCAAAACTCAAATTGATATTTTTTTGTGTGTAATTTAATTATGTCCATAAAGAATGAATTGTAGTTGGTGCACACAATTTTTTTTATTAAAATCTGAAACTATATTTAGTAGGCACCAAATTATAATTATATGCGTGCGAACATTTTTTTTTTCTTTTGTCTACTAAAGTTCTCTGTGCAATATAAGTATTAAAAAAAGGAATCCAATAACTCCCGAACGTTCGGATTTTGAGTATTTCGTCCCGAATGTTTTTACATGGCAACTTTAGTTCGTAGGGGATGACACATTTAGTTGATAGGGGATGGCAACTTTCTCCTTTATTATTTTTTTGTCAAAAATTGCCATGTTTTCCTGATCTCATGCAAACTAAACTTGTTACCTAAAACATTCGGATTGCCATGCCTAAATCCCGAATGTCCGGGAGTTATCATTACCGTAAAAAAAAACCTACAGGCTGGCCCAACTGACCGAGCAGCCCACTAGCGAAGCGTTCCTCTTCCTCCTCGTGCACATCTGTACGTTCACCCACAGAGAGACAGCCATGGCTTAGGCTGCACCCCAACGCTTCCTCTCCCTTCACTCCCCACACCATCTGACCTCCTGAACCGTCACCGGCGCCCTCCCTCGACCCTTTGCCTTCCTCAGTGCGCCATGGAGACTCCCGTAGTGGCCATTACAAGGCAGAGGAACAGCCACCATTAAGCACCACCATCTGCTCGAATTCTGACCCCCTCCTCTCCTATAAATAGTACCCATAGGAGAATCTCACAACCCTCACCCCCTACCGAGCAAAACCCTCTCTACCTCGCCCTCCTCTGTGAGCAATTGCTCGCCGGAGTTCTGCAGCTCCGGCGGCCGCTCCACGCCGTCACCGGACGAGGCCAAGCCCAGAAAATTGCCCAACAGACTCCCCTCGTCTACATCTTCGCCGTTCTTCTGCTACTTGACTTCGGGGACATTTTTCCACAACTCCGGAGACCTTCTTCCCCAACTCCGGCGACAAATTCCGGCAAGCCTCCTCTAAATTCCGTAAGTCATTTTTCAGAAAAATATCTAAACTTCGGAAATTCGTATCTCCCAAACCGTATGTCCGATTTCGACAAATAAGATATCCCCGGATTCTTTGGAACCTGTAGTTTTTTATGAAATTATAAAATTTCACTTTTGAGCAATCTAAAATTTAGTTTTTATTTAAATGGTAAATTGGATATTTTTGCCATATCTTTTATTCTATAATTCATATAAAAAAGCTTATTATATAAAAATTGATCATTAGAACCATATCTATCTGTTAGGACCCATGACTTAATTTTTCAACCATGCTTAGTTCATGTTTTAGCCTCTACACTATAGAATCACTTTCTTTACTCATAATTTAACATCTTCGACCAATTAAAGTTTATGCTTAGATAAATCTGTTAGATTGATCCCTAGAAAACTTCTCTGTTCATATGTTACTATCACAAAAATTTGGAGTTATTAAATTATTATTTTCAGTTCCCTAAACTTATATAACCTTCAATTCCCATAGTCGACCACAAGTCTAATTTATGGAAATTTAGTTAACAAAACTTGTCTCTCAATCATTCTATATATTGATATCGTGATCTTCACTTGAACCAATTTGATCCAACCCTAGGACATGACTATGTCAATTCTCCTACAAGACCAAACTAGGTCCTTTCTCAAACAATAGCCACCTCATGATAATTATCCTAAGAATGTATTTGTATTGTTAATTTGAATCTTTTATTTGGATCTTTATTTGAATTGTTGTGTGTTGAAGTATTTTCTTTTATTTTTAGATATAACATAAAGTAAAGAAGAGACGATAACAAGTAGGGAATCAACTTCAAGACACAGGCAAGTTGCAATTTAATCATGCCTTGACCTATATTTTCATAGTATGCATATCTCATTTAATTTTAATACTATGCATGTTTTACAAAAGATTTACAAAGTATTTTTTTACTAGCTAGAGCCATTGGTTCAACACTTACAGCCACACTTGGCCACGCTTGCACAAAAGGGTGGGATGAAAACCAAACTTGTTTTAAACCTTAAACTTGCTCCCTTTGAAGCAGAGTTTTGAGAAAAATATTTTTAAACAAAACTATATACTATTTTTACTTCTACTCCCTGGGCGGAATAGTATTGATGGGAGCGTCTTCAAGTGATTGCGTCTATGGAAGATATCAGACCTATGGACGGCCACGGCATTTTTGAGCAATTGAAGACTTGGACTGAAAAAGAATCTTCCTTTTCTTTTCTAAAAGTCTGTTTTAAGGGTTAAAGTTGAGGAATGAGCACAGTGAATGTGTTTCACTTCAACCTTATGTATGTTTTACCAAAATTTGGAGAATGAGCACTGGTGCGTATATCCAAGTGTCTCACTCCTACCTTTTATACTAAAAACTAGTTTTTTATTTCAAAGGAAGTTTATAAAAAATTAGTATATGAGAAAATTGGCTTTATGCAAAGGAAATCTCCACCAATACTTATCTTGCATATATAATCTGTTATACTTTCCTTTGCAACTAGCACGCACTCATCTGCACCTGTCATGTGTAGATGTCGAATGATTAAGAGACGATAGGGTTGTGGTCTACACTCAACGAGCCCAATGGCATTGATGGAGCCCTAACTTAGTGACTACGTATAATTCCGCTGTATTATGTGCCATCTTGAGCCGTGCCTAAGGTATGATTTATATTTATTTGGATCTACTGTTTTAGTAAAATGATGTATATCTTACTGATATTCGTTTGTGTTACTGTGTGTGCTAGCTACGATCCAGGGATAGCACCGTGAGCACAGAGACTTGGATTCTACCAAATCCGGGTTGTGACACCACCTGTCCTTGGAGTCTCTTTCTGTGATGTCCGTCGATGTACGCTACCTAGGTTGCCCGAGGCCCTTCTTGTCTCCGGTGATTTACCTCAATTTGTCCTTGGCCTTATTTAGATGACAGTCTTCTTGCTGTGCGAGGCCATCCCAAAACCAGGGGTTGCCGGGATCAGTGTCATGTCGGCAAGCTGCTGGTAGTACCCTTTAGCCAAGTTGCATTGGTGTGATTTTCGGTTGCCACTGATAGGCCAATGATGCTATACCTACGTAATCAATCTACGTAATACTACGTATTTCCTTTCTAAACTAATCAGGCCCCCCCCCCCCTGATTTTCAGGATGTGGGCCTGGGCCTAATTTTTGCCCAACTAAGATAAGCCAAGTCAGATGGTACGTAAGTTTACGTAGCTAAATTACATAGGTGTAGCAAAGTCCTTGATGGGCTCTGCATTTGGCCGGTGAGGTGCCGGCAAATGTTGTGCTTGACCTTGGTCAGGCGGATAACGAAAACATACGCGTACCTCGTTCTCTTCCTTGGAAGCGTCGTTTTCGGACCCCTCTCCTTCAAACCGATGATATCATCATACATCGTTGGGCCTAGCAACTGGAGTGTCCCGTGGGAGCGGTGGCGTGCTTGGTGAGTGGTGTCATGGCGCTTCGGGAAGACTTATGCTCATTGCTAGAAACAAGCAAGCTCCTTTTGTTTAGTATTTTATTTAGTTGTGCCTCGTTCATGTTTTTAGTTTCTTGTTCACCCGAATGAGCTTCTCTTATATAGGTGACATCCTCTCGGAATAGGCTTTCTCCCCTCTTTATAGATAAAGCAACAACCGAAGAAGTACACGGCCAACCGATACAAGATGGTGAGGTAGCCCTCCTACAAAGCCGACCCTGCGATATCAGGCACACATAGACGCACGTGACTACGCTACCGGCAACAAGCACCGAACGAACTATACACCTCCACGCAATGACCTGGCACGCCTAAGCTCCACGACAACACCCCCAAGAGGGAAAACGACGCAGAGCGTCGCCACTATCAAGTCCACACGGGACAATGATCTTCACCCAGAACCCTAACACGAAGAGAAGAACCACAACGACGACTTCAAGAAGACCTTGACACCCATGGGTGTCATCGTCGTCGACGCCAAAGCACGAAGTTTTCACTCGGCACCTCACCCGTGCCACCACGAGGCCGTCAGGAGAAGTGCGGCGATGTTAGACCCCCATATCTGGATTAGGACACCGCCCGTCCGAGAGAGAGAGAGGATATGTCCAAGCTACCCGCCGCATCACCTCTCGTTGCCCACACAACCCGGGAGGAGAGCCACCACCACCGCAATGATGCATGTCGTAGAGCAACCATGCGGACCGCCATCCGTGGCCGCCGCCCCTGCATCCTTGTCGCGAGACACCGTCGGCCACTCAAATCACACTGCACCGAACCACAGAAGGAAGAGCGATGGCACTCCAACTACTCGTACCCCGACATTAGTCCCCAAGTCTGGGTAGGCGCCTCCACCGTAGGAGGCACCCACATCTGCTTCCTCAGCCAATACCCGGTGGACTGAGGGGACATGACTCCGAGACTATCGACGGCGTCGGCGAGCCAAGCACGAGCTCGTGTCGGTCAATTCTATGTGTCGGTTGGAAAATCTTTTTAAAAGGTCCGTCACCTCGTCAGTCATTGGAGTTATCACGAGATGAGCGATCAGATTCAACGAACAGCTTTGCAATAAGGATGATGTTGCAATCAGAAGTTTGAAAAAGAGTTCATGTTGCAAAACTTTTGCAGTATTGTTGCAATTTTTTTTGCAACGGAGTTAACATTATAGAATTTTTAAAGGTGTTATTATGGATGAAAGTTTTGCAACATCGATAATGTTTCAAAAATCTTTTTTGCAACAGGAGGATGTTGCAAGAAAAAACATCACCATCGGTTGTTCATGGCGAGCTCCCGTCGAACGGTAGGAGGGGAGGAGCGGCATCGCACGTCCTCGCCATCGCAGTGCTGCCACTAAGCGCCAGACCTTTGACCAGATTGACTCGCCGCCATACTCCTCCCTTGCAAGGTGGGTGCACTGCGCGCTGCTGGCGGTCATGGTGGAGGCAGGCGACAACGGCGGCCATCGCACCTGACCCTAGCTGCAACTTCGTTGCCATCCTCCTCCGGCGAGTTGGGTGGTTGCCGACGCTGGTGTCGAAGCATCGGGTGACGCGTGTTTCTCATTTGGCATTGCAGGGATCTGGATGTAACCGCCTTGCCTTCATCTTTGACAGACTGCAACACACCAGTTGTTGCAGTGATAAGATTGCAACAACTAGCCAGTTGCAAAACTACGTGGTGGTTGCCCATGGGGCATGTGGCATGCAGAGAAGGCAGCGGACATGGAAGCTGCGATCCGTCGGGTGATTAGAAGCATTTTCGTTTTCTGACTCCCAATCCCCAAGCCGTGAGTTGCATCCGTGAGAAGAAGGGTAACACTTCTAATCACTCGACGGATCGCTACTCCCGCATCCGCCGCCTCCCTGTTTCGACGCTTCCATCGGCAACCGGCCACCTCGCTGGAGGAGGATGGCGGCGAAGTTGCAGCCAGTGTTGGGTGCGGTGGCCGCCCACCTCCACAGCGCCCGTCGGCTGCGTGCGGTGTGCCCGCCTCGTCAGGGAGGAGTATGGTGGTGAGGCGACCAGGGCAGAGGTCCGGCGCTCATCGGCGGTGGTGCGACAGCGAGGACGAGCGGCACCGCTCCTCCCTACCCACCGTTTAACGGGTCCTCCCTACCCACCGTTCAACGGGAGCTCGCGACGACGGGCGACCAATGGAGGAGGAAGGGCCACGACAGCAGCTTAAAGGGATAAGTATCACTAGTTATCTCTTAGCAAGTTTCAATCTCTTAGAGATATTTCTTGATTCTCAAGTTTGTTTATTTCCTACAGTTTGTCAGTTTGGCTTAGCCCACATTACAAAAATTCTGCAACAATACCTTTGTTGTACAAGTTCCACAAAATAAACTAGTAGAGTGCCCGTGCGTTGCCACGGGCTCTTGAATTTTTTTTACAAGAGATACATGTTAAATTGGTCTTACACCATCGTGTAAGAACATATCATCTTTCAAAAGGCATTCCAAATCGTCAATTGATAACAAGGCATCTCCAATGTCCATGAACAAGGTTTTTTTGGGGGCAGACATGATTAATTTGATGACTGAAATATCTCTAGGGGTACAAACATAGTCTGTCGACATCATAAAAAAGTGAGCCAACTTAGACAACAAAATGAGCCAAATTAGTTGAATACATAAGGCAATTTCACAAAGAAAATATTGATAATAACATTGAAAAAAACCTTGTGCGATAATATTTAAACTGGCATCCTTTTTTGGTTTGTTATGAGATATCACCGCTTCGACATCATTATGTTGTAAAAAACTCGGTGAATTTACGGTCCCTTTCAGCAACTTCGCATCGGAACCCTCAATGGATTCTTTTTGTGCATCTTCAAAGTCCATATCCATGTCTCCTATATTCTGAAAAAACAATAATATACAAAAAATATACCTTTCATATTTTCACGTATAATATACATACAGAGGAAGGTTAGCTATATGCACCTCTTCTCGTGGTGTTCCAGTGCGGTCTGTCATTGTTGCATCAGTGCATATGTCGGAACCCATCACTTTGTATCTACGATGAAATATATATGATGAAATATAAATGATATTTTCTACTACATAATCTAATCATATATAATATCTAAAAAAAGAGAAGTGAAACTAACACAACTGTTTTCTCTATAAAAAACATATTTGACATTATTAGGAAAATATGTTGATTAAATAATTGTACTAACACAAAATTCGGGGGAAACAACAAACTGCAATGTTCATATATAAGTAAATATGCATATGAAAATTATTTAAATTATTTATATAGGCCATGGAAAATTGTCCAATAAAAGAAAAAAAATGCAAACAAACCTTCTTCAACCAAGTATGTTTTCTTCTCTCAATTTTATTGTGATACCCTTAGTATATGAAAGGTAAGTATAATTTTTTTATTTTTATGAACCATATTTAATATATATATACACTTTTATTGTTTTTGTGAGGTATGTATACTTTTAATATCCATGTTTTTAGCATAAATTCCTACATAGGTGAGTCTAGCATTTCTATCATTGAGCAAAATTTGCACACAAGGCCCAAATTAGCTATCCACCACGGCCCAACCAGCACCCAAACTTAGCCCCCTAAAAAATAACTATAAAAGAAATTACCTTATCCATACTATATTTCTTTAGGGATTATAGTATACCTGGACAAATGGGCCGGCCTGACACGGCACGGCCCGGCCAGGATTACACAGGCCAGGCACGACACTTCCTGGCCAGGCACGCGTGCTGGCCTCCCCGGCCCAGGCACGGTAAAGTTGCCTCACAGGTCGGCTCGACGGCCCACCTGGCACGCTGGCCTCTGGGCTCAGTGGCCACCCCTCACCTTTTCCCCTCTCCCCACCGCATCCCAACCCTAACCCCACTCACTCACCACTCCCCCTCCATTCACTCACTTCCTCTCGTACTTTCCCCTCCCCCGCCGCATCATCGTGTGCCTCGATGAGCCGGCGCCCTCGTAGGATGCCCGTGTGTTGCCACGGGCTTTTGAAATATTTTGATGTAGTTATGTAAACATAATGCATGTAAAATTTCATATGTAAAGAAAGATAACACGGGCACAATCGGGTAATAATTTAAATCCACTTCACTTGCAATGTAAATCGATAACAAAAAGGTAATTTGGTTATGCATACATATAAAACGATGATCTAACTAAAAATTGGATACAGATTAAGATCTATCTAATGCGCTTAAGAAATTCTCGCACAATATCAGAAATGTTATCTTTATATTATTGACATGATAATTGAGCAAGTATAATAAAAATATCTTCCTCAACTCGTACCCATCATGCACAAGCAATATATGCAATTAACATGAATCCTTCATGTCGAAGGTCTTAAAATGTGTAACGGAGAATACTCACCATACAAACTAGATGAACTAATTCTTTACCATTCCACCAAAGCATAACGAAAAAAGGCAGAAAAATCTCTGCAATTTTCTAAATTAATATTATCTTGAATATATAGTGATAATACAAATGAAATCTATTAGTATGGTTAGATGCATGGAAATTCCAAGGGAGTGCCTTTGCGATTAACTAACAAGAAATTTGTGTTTTAGTTGAACTCGCTTGTCACTGGTCTTCCTTTAATTTTTTGTCTTCTTTCTTCGCTCGTCGATCCAACCACCTCCACCACACCCCACCCGAGAGCATCGACGTCCAGGCACCCCAAACCGCCCCTATACACGCGGTCAGACAGCCCGGTCACTAACGGCTCTGAAGTCTGAACCTCCGCCTAGTTGTTAGTGCAATGTGTGTATGCTTCAGAGATAACAATCTCTATGGCAACATGCATGTGCTTTCACCTCTAAAGGAGCTACGGAATATGCTGACTTACCTATGCTGTAATGCCCCGAGACCGATGCTCCAGATGCCTTCCTTGTATTCCGAGATTCGTCGTGTGATTTGTTTTGTTCGTTGCATTCATCCTTGCATCATGTGCATTGCATCATGTCATCATGCAACCCGTTTTTAGAACTCACCTAAATAAATTGCATAGATCGTTGATCTATTTAAATCGAGGGATATTCACATGGTGATTTCTCTTTAAAACATATTCAAAGTCTCCTACTATTATTAAGGAGCTATAATAAAATTATTCCATTTATTTGGAATTAACCATAACCCACTTGCAAAATATCCCATGCCATTGTTATCTCAATTCTTGGTCTCCAACTTTGCCCATAAATTCTTTCGTCATTTTCCGGAGCCCCACTGAAATCCTCAACATTTTTGGACCTTCCTTTTATCAAGTCCTAGCTCAAACCCATTTGAAGTAAATTCAAATGAGTTTGAATTTACATCTTTCAATCATGGCTTTTTCTATTTTCTCAGAACAAGCATATTTTTGTGAGTCCGAGAAAATAATCCCCATGCCCAAACTCTTTCTCTAACCTTTTATTTTCTTCCCTTTCCTTTCTTTTTCTTTGTTTTAAGAGTAGAGAGGGAGAGAAGAAGCCCAGCAGCCTTGCAGCCCAGCAACCAGGCCGGCCCATTTGCATCATGGCCCAGTCGCCGCCCCTCCTAACCCTAGCCGATCCCCACGCGCAACTCCCTCGATCCCTTCCCGCTTCCCTCGCGCCGCCACTCTTGTTGATCTCCATGCCCAGCTCCATCCCCGCGGCCCTCCTCGCTCGACCCCAACACCAGCGCCTTCTTCCCTTGCCGCAGCCGCTGAGACCCCATCGTCGTCGCGCCCTTCTGCCGCTGCCTGCGGCCTCGTCCTCGCCTGCACCTCGCCAAGCTCCGCTTGGACCTGCCCGCGTCCGCCCCGATCCGCTGCTGCTCCGTGTTCCGCCTTGAAGCCGAGCACCAGCGGGAACTGCTCGCTTCCCCTAGTGCCATGGACGCCAGCCTCCGCAGCAACCTCCTCGCCATCGCGCCAAGCCACCGCCGCATCATGTCCCCTGTGCCTCCCCTTGCTGGTGCCCTGTCCCTGACCTCCTGCGATGCCCGCTGCCGCTGCCTTCTTCCAGCGCCGCTGCCCGCTTCTCCGCCGCCGCGCCATCTTCTTCAGGCGCTCGAGCACGAGCTCGTCCACGCCCCGCCTCCTCTTCTCTATGTTCGCGCGCCCGCAGCGCTCGGCCTCCTTCCACGCGCCATGTCCGCCTCGCCTCCTCTGCTCTGCCCGTACCAAGCCTCTGCACCTTCCCGTCGGCCATGCCTTCCTCGCCGAGCCCCATGTCGTCAGTCACCTCCCGCACGAAGCTCGGGACCTCCTCCTTCAGCAAGTTCTCGTGCCCCCCCTGCCATGGCCGTGTAGCCCAGCGAGCCCCTGCTCCTTCCCTCGCTCCCCGCTAAGATACAGTCGTTGTGCTGCTTCGTTTGGTTCAACCCAAGCCTCGGTAGACCCGGGGCCTCACTGCACTTGACCATCGTCGTTCTGTTGCATCTCCATGAAGATAGACAAGTACATGGATACGCCAAGTTCCGCTCCAAACATGTACGACTACACCCGGTGATGCAACAAGTACCCCGACAACGTGTACATCTACACCGCCAAGACCGGACCAGCAAGTACCCCAACAACGTGTGTACCACTACCGTCGACCCTCGATGTCACATCCCTGGTCCTGTTATGCACTAGGCTAGACCTTCATGTGAGCATCATGTTTTAATTCAAATGAAATTTGAATTGAGGAATTTTCAAAAGCCTCAGAAGACCTCTAAAAATAACCAACATTTAAATCTCTTCAAATGAGTCCAAAGAAATGTTTGTGTTACTCTGTGAAAATATTGGTAAGAGGTAAAATTAAAACCAATATTTTTGGAATCACAGAATTATTTATTTTTGGGCCTTTGACTTAAACCAATGACATATTTGAGTTGAATTTATTTCTATTATATAAGAAATAAAGTTCAAATATTTTTGTAAGTTGCCTGTGACCTTGGACTAGTTCCTGAGCTCACATACAATTTACAGAAAGTTTTAGAAAAATGATTTGATATTTTAAATCAAATCAAAACCAATTACAGAAAAATAGAAAAGAGGGATAAAACAGAGCAGAGAAACTTACCTGACGCCACCAACCGGCCCAGCACTGTAGCTGGCCGGCCCAGCCCACCAGGGGCTCCTCCCTGTCGTCTTCCCCCTTGCCAGGAGGACGAGCGCGTGGCCGGCGCGTGCGAGCACGCGTCCGGCCACCTCCTGCTTGCTTGCCACTGCTGGAGTCGGCCCCGAGCGCCACGTGCATCGCCCCGACCTTCCCCCTCGACGCTCTCTCACTCTCTCCCCGTGCCCTCTCCTCTCCTCTGCCCCTCTCCCTCTCTCTTCCCCTCACGCGCCTGAGCACGCTGCCGTGAGCCACCGCGGCCATCCAGCTAGCCCACAAGCTCCGCCTCGGATCCTTGAATCTCTATGCCGACGCACGCGATGCCGGGTGCCCCGAAGCCACGCCATCACCGCCGTCTTCTTCCGCGGGATCCGACGATCGCCGTCATCGCTTCGTCGTCTGCAGGCCTTCCCCAAGCCCGCCGAATACTTCAATCGTTGCGCTGTGAGCCCCCGGTCATCTCTCCCCTAATCCTGCCTCCGTTTGATTGTCGTAGTCGCCGCCCCCTTGCTAACAGCAGCCGCCGCCGCGTGGGATCGTCGCCGGCGAAACCCCGGTGACCATTTGGTCACGGGCGTGCACCCGTTGTGCTTGCCGCGACCCGTAGAGCCCCTCCAGCGCCTCAGCTCCCTCGTTTGTGAGCAGCAGCGCCGAACCCGACCGCACCCGAACTCCGGCCGCCGCTCACGAGCTCGCCGTCGTCGGTACCGGCCACCACAGGCACGTCCAGCACCACCGTTCGATGCGCACCAGTGAGGGCTCTCCAACGATCCAAACCGCGCGCCAAACCATCGCCCCTAGCTCAAATCCGAGCCGCGCCGCCGTGCGGAATGGTCGCCGCCGGCGATACTCCGGCGACTGCCGATGTGGCATGCTTAATTAGTGTTAATGATCCAGCTAATTAACCCCTAGAGCCACTGACAGTGGGACCCACTTAATTAGGTTACCGGCTAACCAAAATAGTTAGATCAATTAATAAAATCTGTGGACCGATGCGTCAGCATTGACTCGCTGACGTGGCCGTTGACTTGGTCCCACCCGTCAGCCACACAAACCAGCATTGTGTCACCGACCAGTGGACCCCATTGGTCAGGTTTGACCTGGGCCGCCCGTTGACCTGCTGACGTCACTATGAGGTCATGCTGACGCAATAATTCCTTTCTGGAATTTAAATAAATCTTAAATGATTTATTATTTTCAGAAAATGTCCAAAACTTGTAAAATTCATAGAAATTCAACCGTAACTCCAAATTAAATAATTTATATATGAAAAATTATCAGAAAAATTCAAGGAATCCATCTGTACCATTTTCATGCATGTTTGAACAATGTTTGTCCTCTGTTTTGGACAAAACAAATAAAGGGCATTTAAATAATCATATATGGAGTTGGAGTTTGAATCATGTATTCAAACCAACTTCATTTAAATCATAGCTAGGTGCATTAGCCCAAAACACATTCATATTGCCATGTCATAGCATGCATCATATTGTGCATTGCATTGATCGTGTTTCTTCTGTGTTTGCCGGTGTTGTTCCCCCTCGGTAGACGTTGTACCGACGATGTGATCGTTGACACTGATGAAGACTCAATGTTATCTTCAGAAGTGCCAGGCAAGCAAAACCCCCTTGTTCATTCCGATACAAACCCACTCTCTCGCTCCTGCTCTCTTTTACTGCATTAGGACAACATCGATTCAACTGTTATTTGCTGCGGTAGCTGAACCCCTTTATCCTCTGCATGACCTGTCATTGCCACAGTAAATAGATGAAACCCACTAGCATGAGTAGGAGTTGTTTGAGCCCTGATGTGCCTACTCATTCATACTTGTTAGTCATGCCTGCTACTGCTTAGAGTTGAGTCAGGTCTGATTCATCGGGGATGAATCAGAGGTGTGTGAACATGTCCTACTGTGTGTGAGCTAAGTGTGTGAACACGATTTGGTAAAAGGTATCGGTGAGAGGCCATGTAGGAGTACATGGTGGGTTGTCTCATTGAAGCCGTCCTCAGGAACTGAGTTCTGTGTTTGTGATCCATGATTCAGCTACTACCATGCATTGGGCCCTGAAATATGACCCCGCTCGACTTCTTATTCACCCAAGTCCTCTGTCCAGGAGTTGCAAGTAGTTTCTGGTGTTTGTAGCTTACTGGAGGCCGTGGATAGCGCTGACCGTAGGGGTGGGCTGTGATGCGGTAGGTACGTGGCACGGTGTACAGGTTGCCCGTTAGGCATCTCGGGAACCCTGTTCACATCGTTTGGGGCTGTGAGTGAAACCCCGGCCGGATCTCCTCATGGATGGAACCCGAATAGGCGATAAACCTGGACTAGAGACTTGAGTGTTTAGGTAGGTCGTGGTCTACACCCACGTCGGCTTTCGCTTGAAGTCTGCCGAGCAATGTCGTGTGCAGACACTAAGTGGTGGAAACATGTATGAAGAAGTACACCCCTGCAGGGTTAACATTATCTATTCGAATAGCCGTGTCCGCAGAAAAGGACTTCTGGGTTGCTTATATCAGTTCATAGACAAGTGAAAGTGGATACTTTAAAATGCGCAAGATAAGCGTGAGTGCTATGGATGGCGTTCTCGTAGGGAGACGGGAGCGGATCCATAGTGGTGTATTGATATGGTGAATATGTGGACTTGTGTGCGCCACCTCAAAGAGTCGCTTGCAGTCGTAGTTCAGGATAGCCACCGAGTCAAAGCTGGCTTGCTGCAGTTAAACCCCACCATCCCCTTGTTGATAATGATGCATATGTAGTTAGTTCTGATGTAAGTCTTGCTGGGTACATTTGTACTCACGTTTGCCTATTTTATGTTTTTCCAGAGAGACTTCAGTCTCACTAGTAATTCCGCGTGGACTTCGACGTTTAGCTTCTTACCTCAGCTACGATCTTGTGCCCTCGGCAAGATCTGGTAGATAGTCAGGCGTTCAGCCTTTTTCATTTATAGATGTTTTTACTCAGACATGATAGCTTCCGCTTGTGTTTTGACTTGTATGCTCTGAATGTTGGGTCATGAGACCTATGTTTGTAATATCTCGCTCCTCGGAGCCTAATGAATAAATACTTGAGTCGTAGAGTCATGTTGTGATGCCATGTTGTATTTGCACATATCGGGCATATTGTGTGTATGTTATTGAAATGCTTGGTATGTGTGGGATCTGACTATCTAGTTGTTTATCCTTAGTAGCCCCTCTTACCGGGAAATGTCTCCTAGTGTTTCCAGCGAGCCATGGTAGCTTGCTACTGCTCCGGAACACTTAGGCTGGCCGGCATGTGTCCTTCTTCGTTCCTGTGTCTGTCCCCTTGGGGAAATGTCACGCGATGAATACCGGAGTCCTGCTAGCCCAGTGCTACAGCCTGGATTCACTCGCTGATGACCGACACGTACGATGTTGGGTCATGGATGCCTGTCCCTGTAACTTTGCGCCACTTTGGGTTTACGACTAGCCATGTCAGCCCGGGCTCCTTATCATATGGATGCTAGCGATACTATCATATACGTGTGCCAAAAGGCGCAAACTGTCCCGGGCAAAGTTAAGGCGACACCCGTGGGGATACCGTGCGTGAGGCCGCAAAGTGATATGAGGTGTTACATGCTAGATCGATGTGGCATTGAGTCGGGGTCTTGACAGCTTTGGTATCAGAGCCTGACTGCCTGTAGGATTACCAAGCCAAACTGGTTGAAGTTGAGTCTATAAATGCTTTAGTTATATGTAGGGGAATTGATTGTGGGATGGAACGTAAGGCTCTTTTTACTCCTTATACCTCATGGCCTTATGATCTGAGTCATCCTCTTCTCTTCTACGGGGATTAAGAACTAGGCCTTCTCATCTATCTATCAGGATGACGTGTTACTAATCCATAGACTTATAGAATTGTTAGTTTCAAATCTCAGTTCAGTTTTACTACTTTCGTATGTTCATAACTGTTGATCTCGAAACCTTGATATTGTGCTTCAGAGTGGCTATGCCACCATTTTTTTGTAGCAAGTCTTCAATGTTTTTGAGCATTTACAGTCGTTATGCTGTCCGAGTCATCCTAGGTTTCTAAACAATCTGATGCACTTGCAAATCCTTTCCCTCTGGTTTTGATGTTCCTTTGGGCCAGGTTAATCACACTAATTGCTGAGTTGAGGTATTCTATTACCTCGACATATATGTTGGAGTTAATATTATGACCCTAGGTGTCCTAGGGGATCATCTAGTAATCTAGCTATGATTTGTGTCCCAGTGTGATGACTCTGGCCTTTATTCCCGAAAGCATCCCGTGATGCCACTTAGCAGTAGGTATTCTACTTCTGGGTTTTTGAACCCGAGATTCACCCCACTTACCTCATGTTGATAGTGTTTGCTAGTTCTTTTAGGAAATTAGTAACCTTTACATTAGTCCTCGAGGTCCGTGGTATTTCCTTCTTCCAAATACTATGAACCACTTATGGCAGAAGTTTGTTGGATCAAATGATCACAACAGGAGTGCCCTCGATGAGTTCTCCATTTTATATTGTGACTCTGCCAGTTCTACCTTTCCGCACGGATTATCCGGAAGAAATTTGTTGAACTTGGTTCGACATACTAATCTATGCATCCACAACTCAGAAAATCTTATGTTCCTTTGAGTTGTCCCTAGTTGTATACTGACCTTCGTCTATCAATTGATAGTCAAGAGTATGCGTGCATTCCTATTACTCTTGTGGTCCGTCAAGCCATTCTATTCCGGAATGACTAGGAGAAACAAACTCCAGTACCTTGTCCATTTCCAGGATTGGGTCAAAGCAGTCGTACTCCACAGATCAAATTGCTAATCTTGCTTTTGCTCTGTTCTACCTTGGAGTATTACCATCTTTATATCAAGAATGTCATGGGAATTGCACACCATCCTATGAACTCTTGACACAATGATACTTCTCTCCATCATTATTCATTTCTTGGTTCCCGTGTTGTTGCAACCGGAATGTCGACAAGTGAATCGTGATGTGTGAAATCAATACTCCTAGCAACCTTGTTGCTTGGTAGTTAAAGGACAATAATTTCATTCTTAGCGTGTTGGTTCTTGAATCATCATTCTAAGACTGTTCGTGCTACCTAGTCCTTATTTCCGGTGCACTCTTCAATCAATGAGTTAGGATTATTCAAACCCTTGCTCTGTTGATCATATCGTCTTGCCCTGAAAAGCAAGATTGTTCTCGAGCTTAGTAACATATCGGTGGTTCGTGATTTTCCGAATATCTTCTCAGAAGTATCACCAGGTTGTCACCTGACCGCTATGTTGAGTTCGTGATCAAGTTGGTTTTTCATAAACCACCCCCCTTCTCCAAAAATCTGTGTTGGATACCCTGAGCTAGTTGGTAAACTGAACAACAACTTGGAGAGTTGGAAGATAAAAGCTTGTCCGACTTAGTTTATTTTAAGGGATATCTTGTATGTGTGTTGAAGAAAGATGATATCTTTATTGGTTGATCCTCGTGGTCAATTGTTGGATCTATTATCTTATCCAATCTTTGATTTGAGTGTGGGCTATCCTCAAACCAAGTCAGAACCAACGATATTCGTAATGTTGTCTTACTCGTGGTTTTTCCTCGAACATACACCATTATATTCTTTGGTCTGACCAACGCTATCACCGTGTTCACTTAACTATGGAATTCCTTTTATATGGAAACCTGGATGAATTTTTGTTGAGCCCATCGACAACATCCTTATCTCCTCCATGATTTTGTTGAACATTAAGCTAGTGTTGGAAACTTGTGTAAGCATTTTCTTCATGCCCCGTTCATGAAGTATATGTTGGATGAAAGAAGTGACTTCCTTTGATTCACGTGCATTTGATGTAAGTTGCCGCCGTGAATTCGAGAAAGTTTGTTTTCGCTCCTCTGGAATCATCCCAAGTCAATCATGCATGTGCGAAGTATTCTATGGTCTGATAGACTGATCATCTTCATTCCATATGTATCCCCTAGCACACCAAGCCACTGATTGATTTGTTCAAGGAAAGGAAGTTCCTTCTTAAGAGCATGCCTTATGCAAGGACTTCAATATCCTCGATTATGGTTCCACACCTGAACTCGGTAGTGTTTTATTGTAAGACTACCATGGAATCATGTTTGTCTGGGACAGCCTGCTCACATGTTTGTAGCAGAACCAGCTCATGTCTTGGAGCTTACTACCGTAGTTCATTCCCCGAGAATCTCACAACGCCGTCTCGTCGATTTGTGTTGTAAACTTTCATTTTTCTTTCTAGACTTGATGAGTCTGGAATATTCTGACCCCAACCAGATCTGAATCTCAGGCAGATATGATGGTTGGAACAATTCCCAAGAACTACCATATTGGTCTCTCTGTAACCTGGTAAAGTGGATGTCGTGGCCAACACACCCCGCTGGAAGTCCTATTATTGTAGTATCTTGATTGAAGAAGTTGGCCACCTCCCCATAAGGATTTCGTAGGGTTTTACTCCCTAGTTGCTCCTTATGGATCCTTGAGTTCCCGAAAGTCCGACCTTCTACCTGATGTTCTAGTTACCAAACCATTTCAATGAATGGGATACTCTAGCACATCAAGGAGAGCATTAGAAGCGGAGTGCTAAATGTCTCTTGGTCAATCATCCAGATTTTGTCCCCTTCGTCTCGCTAAGGTGAAATATGAGAAGGTGTTATCTTCCTTTGCATCTGCATCCTCCATCACCATTCATCATGGTAGTAAGTTGTGTTGCCGGATCCTTGACACAGATATTGCCAAACCTTGATGGATATGGAAATGCTCAAGTTCTTGAGAGCACGTATAAGCTCTAGGTGTTATCAGCGACACTAACTGGGATTGCCCCAGATTTCCTCGGTTATGCTATAACCATTCCAATAGTGGAATAACTCTCTATTGTTGAGCCTCTCCCCAGTTACTAGAATCATTCCCATCATTTGCATTTTGTTCCCGGCTTGCACCGCCATTGTGCCACCCTACTCTGGATTACCCTTCTCAGTAATTACTGACCAGGATCATTTTCAAAAGTAGTCCTACCATGGGTCTCATCCATTTCTGATGATAAACAAAATCATCTATGACTTTGTCTTCAACAAGGTAATCCACATCATCCATTCTGGTCCGAGTATGCCATTCTACCGAACCCCTCCAAACGATCGCTCGAGATTTTCCTTAGGCTAGTATAAAGAGTTTCAATGATCTCTGAATCAAAGGTAATTCTTTTTGCCACTTAAGGGGATATCTCTACAAGTCACCTTCCCTAAGGTGCCCCGTTATGGTATCATGGCAACTCAACTCCTCGCTACGTTCACAACCATTCACCACTTTAAGCGTGAAATTGTTGTCTACCTAGTGAACCTTCGTCATCTGTTCCACTCCATTCCTCTAGAGGTGTGCTTCGTCTCTCAGCTCGAGAGATGTTGCTATGTCCCATTCCGTGAGTTAATCCTGAGTTGTTCGACCTTCGAGAAGATCGATCCTTCTAGAGTCTCCTTCTCCTCTCATTGTCATAATAACTGGAGTTCTCAGAACAAGACGTCGAGACAAAGATGGTGATCGAAACAACATTCCTATGAAGTGCAACCTGGATCGTGAAGATTGTGCTAGTTTGCGTTCCCCCTTCACCTTACCCTACGCTTGAATCTCGGGACGAGATTTTTGTTTAGTGGGGGTGAGTTGTCACGTCCCTGGTCCTGTTATGCACTAGGCTAGACCTTCATGTGAGCATCATGTTTTAATTCAAATGAAATTTGAATTGAGGAATTTTCAAAAGCCTCAGAAGACCTCTAAAAATAACCAACATTTAAATCTCTTCAAATGAGTCCAAAGAAATGTTCGTGTTACTCTGTGAAAATATTGGTAAGAGGTAAAATTAAAACCAATATTTTTGGAATCACAAAATTATTTATTTTTGGGCCTTTGACTTAAACCAATGACATATTTGAGTTGAATTTATTTCTATTATATAAGAAATAAAGTTCAAATATTTTTGTAAGTTGCCTGTGACCTTGGACTAGTTCCAGAGCTCACATAGAATTTACAGAAAGTTTTAGAAAAATGATTTGATATTTTAAATCAAATCAAAACCAATTACAGAAAAATAGAAAAGAGGGATAAAACAGAGGAGAGAAACTTACCTGACGCCACCAACCGGCCCAGCACTGTAGCTGGCTGGCCCAGCCCACCAGGGGCTCCTCCCTGTCGTCTTCCCCCTTGCCAGGAGGACGAGCGCGTGGCCGGCGCGTGCGAGCACGCGTCCGGCCACCTCCTGCTTGCTTGCCGCTGCTGGAGTCGGCCCCGAGCGCCACGTGCATCGCCCCGACCTTCCCCCTCGACGCTCTCTCACTCTCTCCCCGTGCCCTCTCCTCTCCTCTGCCTCTCTCCCTCTCTCTTCCCCTCACGTGCCTGAGCACGCCGCCGTGAGCCACCGCGGCCACCAGCATCCCCGCGGCCATCCAGCTAGCCCACAAGCTCCGCCTCGGATCCTTGAATCTCTATGCCGACGCACGCGATGCCGGGTGCCCCGAAGCCACGCCATCACCACCGTCTTCTTCCGCGGGATCCGGCGATCGCCGTCGTCGCTCCGTCGTCTGCAGGCCTTCCCCAAGCCCGCCGAATACTTCAATCGTTGCGCTGTGAGCCCCCGGTCATCTCTCCCCTAATCCCGCCTCCATTTGATTGCCGTAGCCGCCGCCCCCTTGCTAACAGCAGCCGCCGCCACGTGGGATCGTCGCCGGCGAAACCCCGGTGACCATTTGGTCACGGGCGTGCACCCTTTGTGCTTGCCGCGACCTGTAGAGCCCCTCCAGCGCCTCAGCTCCCTCGTTTGTGAGCAGCAGCACCGAACCCGACCGCACCCGAACTCCGGCCGCTGCTCACGAGCTCGCCGTCGTCGTTACCGGCCACCACAGGCACGGCCACCACCACCGTTCGATGCGCACCAGTGAGGGCTCTCCAACGAGCCAAACCGCGCACCAAACCATCGCCCCTAGCTCAAATCCGAGCCGCGACGCCGTGCGGAATGGTCGCCGCCGACGATACTCCGGCAACTGCCGATGGGGCATGCTTAATTAGTGTTAATGATCCAGCTAATTAACCCCTAGAGCCACTGACAGTGGGACCCACTTAATTAGGTTACCGGCTAACCAAAATAGTTAGATCAATTAATAAAATCTGTGGACCCACGCGTCAGCATTGACCCGCTGACGTGGCCGTTGACCTGGCCCCACCCGTCAGCCACACAAACCAGCACTGTGTCACCGACCAGTGGACCCCATTGGTCAGGTTTGACCTGGGCCGCCCGTTGACCTGCTGACGTCACTATGAGGTCATGCTGACACAATAATTCCTTTCTGGAATTTAAATAAATCTTAAATGATTTATTATTTTTAGAAAATGTCCAGAACTTGTAAAATTCATAGAAATTCAACCGTAACTCCAAATTAAATAATTTATATATGAAAAATTATCAGAAAAATTCAAGGAATCCATCTGTACCATTTTCATGCATGTTTGAACAATGTTTGTCCTCTGTTTTGGACAAAACAAATAAAGGGCATTTAAATAATCATATATGGAGTTGGAGTTTGAATCATGCATTCAAACCAACTTCATTTAAATCATAGCTAGGTGCATTAGCCCAAAACACATTCATATTGCCATGTCATAGCATGCATCATATTGTGCATTGCATTGATCGTGTTTCTTCTGTGTTTGCCGGTGTTGTTCCCCCTCGGTAGACGTTGTACCGACGATGTGATCGTTGACACTGATGAAGACTCAATGTTATCTTCAGAAGTGCCAGGCAAGCAAAACCCCCTTGTTCATTCCGATACAAACCCACTCTCTCGCTCCTGCTCTCTTTTACTGCATTAGGACAACATCGATTCAACTGTTATTTGCTGCGGTAGCTGAACCCCTTTATCCTCTGCATGACCTGTCATTGCCACAGTAAATAGATGAAACCCACTAGCATGAGTAGGAGTTGTTTGAGCCCTGATGTGCCTACTCATTCATACTTGTTTGTCATGCCTGCTACTGCTTAGAGTTGAGTCAGGTCTGATTCATCGGGGATGAATCAGAGGTGTGTGAACATGTCCTACTGTGTGTGAGCTAAGTGTGTGAACACGATTTGGTAAAAGGTATCGGTGAGAGGCCATGTAGGAGTACATGGTGGGTTGTCTCATTGAAGCCGTCCTCAGGAACTGAGTTCTGTGTTTGTGATCCATGATTCAGCTACTACCATGCATTGGGCCCTGAAATATGACCCCGCTCGACTTCTTATTCACCCAAGTCCTCTGTCCAGGAGTTGCAAGTAGTTTCTGGTGTTTGTAGCTTACTGGAGGCCGTGGACAGCGCTGACCGTAGGGGTGGGCTGTGATGCGGTAGGTATGTGGCACGGTGTACCGGTTGCCTGTTAGGCATCTCGGGAACCCTGTTCACATCGTTTGGGGCTGTGAGTGAAACCCCGGCCGGATCTCCTCATGGATGGAACCCGAATAGGCGATAAACCTGGACTAGAGACTTGAGTGTTTAGGTAGGTCGTGGTCTACACCCACGTCGGCTTTCGCTTGAAGTCTGCCGAGCACATGTCGTGTGCAGACGCTAAGTGGTGGAAACATGTATGAAGAAGTACACCCCTGCAGGGTTAACATTATCTATTCGAATAGCCGTGTCCGTGGAAAAGGACTTCTGGGTTGCTTATATCAGTTCATAGACAAGTGAAAGTGGATACTTTAAAATGCGCAAGATAAGCGTGAGTGCTATGGATGGCGTTCTCGTAGGGAGACGGGAGCGGATCCATAGTGGTGTATTGATATGGTGAATATGTGGACTCGTGTGCGCCACCTCAAAGAGTCGCTTGCAGTCATAGTTCAGGATAGCCACCGAGTCAAAGCTGGCTTGCTGCAGTTAAACCCCACCATCCCCTTGTTGATAATGATGCATATGTAGTTAGTTCTGATGTAAGTCTTGCTGGGTACATTTGTACTCACGTTTGCCTATTTTATGTTTTTCCAGAGAGACTTCAGTGTCACTAGTAATTCCGCGTGGACTTCGACGTTTAGCTTCTTACCTCAGCTACGATCTTGTGCCCTCGGCAGGATCTGGTAAATAGTCAGGCTTTCAGCCTTTTTCATTTATAGATGTCTGTACTCAGACATGATAGCTTCCGCTTGTGTTTTGACTTGTATGCTCTGAATGTTGGGTCATGAGACCTATGTTTGTAATATCTCGCTCCTCGGAGCCTAATGAATAAATACTTGAGTCGTAGAGTCATGTTGTGATGCCATGTTGTATTTGCACATATCGGGCATATTGTGTGTATGTTATTGAAATGCTTGGTATGTGTGGGATCTGACTATCTAGTTGTTTATCCTTAGTAGCCCCTCTTACCGGGAAATGTCTCCTAGTGTTTCCACCGAGCCATGGTAGCTTGCTACTGCTCCGGAACACTTAGGCTGGCCGGCATGTGTCCTTCTTCGTTCCTGTGTCTGTCCCCTCGGGGAAATGTCACGCGATGAATACCGGAGTCCTGCTAGCCCAGTGCTACAGCCTGGATTCACTCGCTGATGACCGACACGTACGATGTTGGGTCATGGATGCCTGTCCCTGTAAGTATGTGCCACTTTGGGTTTACGACTAGCCATGTCAGCCCGGGCTCCTTATCATATGGATGCTAGCGACACTATCATATACGTGTGCCAAAAGGCGCAAACGGTCCCGGGCAAAGGTAAGGCGACACCCATGGGGATACCGTGCGTGAGGCCACAAAGTGATATGAGGTGTTACATGCTAGATCGATGTGGCATTGAGTCGAGGTCCTGACAGCTTTGGTATCAGAGCCTGACTGCCTGTAGGATTACCAAGCCAAACTGGTCGAAGTTGAGTCTAGAAATGCTTTAGTTATATGTAGGGGAATTGATTGTGGGATGGAACGTAAGGCTCTTTTTACTCCTTATACCTCATGGCCTTATGATCTGAGTCATCCTCTTCTCTTCTATGGGGATTAAGAACTAGGCCTTCTCATCTATCTATCAGGATGACGTGTTACTAATCCATAGACTTATAGAATTGTTAGTTTCAAATCTCAGTTAAGTTTTACTACTTCCGTATGTTCATAAATGTTGATCTCGAAACCTTGATATTGTGCTTCGGAGTGGCTATGCCACCATTTTTTTGTAGCAAGTCTTCAATCTTTTTGAGCATTTACAGCCGTTATGCTGTCCGAGTCATCCCAGGTTTCTAAACAATCTGATGCACTTGCAAATCCTTTCCCTCTGGTTTTGATGTTCCTTTGGGCCAGGTTAATCACACTAATTGCTGAGTTGAGGTATTCTATTACCTCAACATATATGTTGGAGTTAATATTATGACCCTAGGTGTCCTAGGGGATCATCTAGTAATCTAGCTATGATTTGTGTCCCAGTGTGATGACTCTGGCCTTTATTCCCGAAAGCATCCCGTGATGCCACTTAGCAGTAGGTATTCTACTTCTGGGTTTTTGAACCCGAGATTCACCCCACTTACCTCATGTTGATAGTGTTTGCTAGTTCTTTTAGGAAATTAGTAACCTTTACATTAGTCCTCGAGGTCCGTGGTATTTCCTTCTTCCAAATACTATGAACCACTTATGGCAGAAGTTTGTTGGATCAAATGATCACAACAGGAGTGCCCTCGATGAGTTCTCCATTTTATATTGTGACTCTGCCAGTTCTACCTTTCCGCATGGATTATCCGGAAGAAATTTGTTGAACTTGGTTCGACATACTAATCTATGCATCCACAACTCAGAAAATCTTATGTTCCTTTGAGTTGTCCCTAGTTGTATACTGACCTTCGTCTATCAATTGATAGTCAAGAGTATGCGTGCATTCCTATTACTCTTGTGGTCCGTCAAGCCATTCTATTCCGGAATGACTAGGAGAAACAAACTCCAGTACCTTGTCCATTTCCAGGATTGGGTCAAAGCAGTCGTACTCCACAGATCAAATTGCTAATCTTGCTTTTGCTCTGTTCTACCTTGGAGTATTACCATCTTTATATCAAGAATGTCATGGGAATTGCACACCATCCTATGAACTCTTGACACAGTGATACTTCTCTCCATCATTATTCATTTCTCGGTTCCCGTGTTGTTGCAACCGGAATGTCGACAAGTGAATCGTGATGTGTGAAATCAATACTCCTAGCAACCTTGTTGCTTGGTAGTTAAAGGACAATAATTTCATTCTTAGCGTGTTGGTTCTTGAATCATCATTCTAAGACTGTTCGTGCTACCTAGTCCTTATTTCCGGTGCACTCTTCGATCAATGAGTTAGGATTATTCAAACCCTTGCTCTGTTGATCGTATCGTCTTGCCCTGAAAAGCAAGATTGTTCTCGAGCTTAGTAACATATCGGTGGTTCGTGATTTTCCGAATATCTTCTTAGAAGTATCACCAGGTTGTCTCCTGACCGCTATGTTGAGTTCGTGATCAAGTTGGTTTTTCATAAACCACCCCCCTTCTCCAAAAATCTGTGTTGGATACCCTGAGCTAGTTGGTAAACTGAACAACAACTTGGAGAGTTGGAAGATAAAAGCTTGTCCGACTTAGTTTATTTTAAGGGATATCTTGTATGTGTGTTGAAGAAAGATGATATCTTTATTGGTTGATCCTCGTGGTCAATTGTTGGATCTATTATCTTATCCAATCTTTGATTTGAGTGTGGGCTATCCTCAAACCAAGTCAGAACCAACGATATTCGTAATGTTGTCTTACTCGTGGTTTTTCCTCGAACATACACCATTATATTCTTTGGTCTGACCAACGCTATCACCGTGTTCACTTAACTATGGAATTCCTTTTATATGGAAACCTGGATGAATTTTTGTTGAGCCCATCGACAACATCCTTATCTCCTCCATGATTTTGTTGAACATTAAGCTAGTGTTGGAAACTTGTGTAAGCATTTTCTTCATGCCCCGTTCATGAAGTATATGTTGGATGAAAGAAGTGACTTCCTTTGATTCACGTGCATTTGATGTAAGTCGCCGCCGTGAATTCGAGAAAGTTTGTTTTTGCTCCTCTGGAATCATCCCAAGTCAATCATGCATGTGCGAAGTATTCTATGGTCTGATAGACTGATCATCTTCATTCCATATGTATCCCCTAGCACACCAAGCCACTGATTGATTTGTTGAAGGAAAGGAAGTTCCTTCTTAAGAGCATGCCTTATGCAAGGACTTCAATATCCTCGATTATGGTTCCACACCTGAACTCGGTAGTGTTTTATTGTAAGACTACCATGGGATCATGTTTGTCTGGGACAGCCTGCTCACATGTTTGTAGCAGAACTAGCTCATGTCTTGGAGCTTACTACCGTAGTTCATTCCCCGAGAATCTCACAACGCCGTCTCATCGATTTGTGTGTTGTAAACTTTCATTTTTCTTTCTAGACTTGATGAGTCTGGAATATTCTGACCCCAACCAGATCTGAATCTCAGGCAGATATGATGGTTGGAACAATTCCCAAGAACTACCATATTGGTCTCTCTGTAACCTGGTAAAGTGGATGTCGTGGCCAACACACCCCGCCGGAAGACCTATTATTGTAGTATCTTGATTAAAGAAGTTGGCCACCTCCCCATAAGGATTTCGTAGGGTTTTACTCCCTAGTTGCTCCTTATGGATCCTTGAGTTCCCGAAAGTCCGACCTTCTACCTGATGTTCTAGTTACCAAACCATTTCAATGAATGGGATACTCTAGCACATCAAGGAGAGCATTAGAAGCGGAGTGCTAAATGTCTCTTGGTCAATCATCCAGATTTTGTCCCCTTGGTCTCGCTAAGGTGAAATCTGAGAAGGTGTTATCTTCCTTTGCATATGCATCCTCCATCACCATTCATCATGGTAGTAAGTTGTGTTGCCGGATCCTTGACACGGATATTGCCAAACCTTGATGGATATGGAAATGCTCAAGTTCTTGAGAGCACGTATAAGCTCTAGGTGTTATCGGCGACACTAACTGGGATTGCCCCAGATTTCCTCGGTTATGCTATAACCATTCCAATAGTGGAATAACTCTCTATTGTTGAGCCTCTCCCCAGTTACTAGAATCATTCCCATCATTTGCATTTTGTTCCCGGCTTGCACCGCCATTGTGCCACCCTACTCTAGATTACCCTTCTCAGTAATTACTGATCAGAATCATTTTCAAAAGTGGTCCTACCATGGGTCTCATCCATTTCTGATGATAAACAAAATCATCTATGACTTTGTCTTCAACAAGGTAATCCACATCATCCATTCTGGTCCGAGTATGCCATTCTGCCGAACCCCTCCAAACGATCACTCGAGATTTTCCTTAGGCTGGTATAAAGAGTTTCAATGATCTCTGAATCAAAGGTAATTCTTTTTGCCACTTAAGGGGATATCTCTGCAAGTCACCTTCCCTAAGGTGCCCCGTTATGGTATCATGGCAACTCAACTCCTCGCTACGTTCACAACCATTCACCACTTTAAGCGTGAAATTGTTGTCTACCTAGTGAACCTTCGTCATCTGTTCCACTCCATTCCTCTAGAGGTGTGCTTCGTCTCTTAGCTCGAGAGATGTTGCTATGTCCCATTCCGTGAGTTAATCCTGAGTTGTTCGACCTTCGAGAAGATCGATCCTTCTAGAGTCTCCTTCTCCTCTCATTGTCATAATAACTGGAGTTCTCAGAACAAGACGTCGAGACAAAGATGGTGATCGAAACAACGTTCCTAAGAAGTGCAACCTGGATCGTGAAGATTGTGCTAGTTTGCGTTCCCCCTTCACCTTACCCTACGCTTGAATCTCGGGACGAGATTTTTGTTTAGTGGGGGTGAGTTATCACATCCCTGGTCCTGTTATGCACTAGGCTAGACCTTCATGTGAGCATCATGTTTTAATTCAAATGAAATTTGAATTGAGGAATTTTCAAAAGCCTCAGAAGACCTCTAAAAATAACCAACATTTAAATCTCTTCAAATGAGTCCAAAGAAATGTTCGTGTTACTCTGTGAAAATATTGGTAAGAGGTAAAATTAAAACCAATATTTTTGGAATCACAAAATTATTTATTTTTGGGCCTTTGACTTAAACCAATGACATATTTGAGTTGAATTTATTTCTATTATATAAGAAATAAAGTTCAAATATTTTTGTAAGTTGCCTGTGACCTTGGACTAGTTCCTGAGCTCACAAACAATTTACAGAAAGTTTTAGAAAAATGATTTGATATTTTAAATCAAATCAAAACCAATTACAGAAAAATAGAAAAGAGGGATAAAACAGAGCAGAGAAACTTACCTGACGCCACCAACCGGCCCAGCACTGTAGCTGGCCGGCCCAGCCCACCAGGGGCTCCTCCCTGTCGTCTTCCCCCTTGCCAGGAGGACGAGCGCGTGGCCGGCGCGTGCGAGCACGCGTCCGGCCACCTCCCGCTTGCTTGCCGCTGCTGGAGTCGGCCCCGAGCGCCACGTGCATCGCCCCGACCTTCCCCCTCGACGCTCTCTCACTCTCTCCCCGTGCCCTCTCCTCTCCTCTGCCTCTCTCCCTCTCTCTTCCCCTCACGCGCCTGAGCACGCCGCCGTGAGCCACCGCGGCCACCAGCATCCCCGCGGCCATCCAGCTAGCCCACAAGCTCCGCCTCGGATCCTTGAATCTCTATGCCGACGCACGCGATGTCGGGTGCCCCGAAGCCACGCCATCACCGCCGTCTTCTTCTGCGGGATCCGGCGATCGCCGTCGTCGCTCCGTCGTCTGCAGGCCTTCCCCAAGCCCGCCGAATACTTCAATCGTTGTGCTGTGAGCCCCCGGTCATCTCTCCCCTAATCCCGCCTCCGTTTGATTGCCGTAGTCGCCGCCCCCTTGCTAACAGCAGCCGCCGCCGCGTGGGATCGTCGCCGGCGAAACCCCGGTGACCATTTGGTCACGAGCGTGCACCCGTTGTGCTTGCCGCGACCCGTAGAGCCCCTCCAGCGCCTCAGCTCCCTCGTTTGTGAGCAGCAACGCCGAACCCGACCGCACCCGAACTCCGGCCGCCGCTCACGAGCTCGCCGTCGTCGGTACCGGCCACCACAGGCACGGCCACCACCACCGTTCGATGCGCACCAGTGAGGGCTCTCCAACGAGCCAAACCGCGCGCCAAACCATCGCCCCTAGCTCAAATCCGAGCCGCGCCGCCGTGCGGAATGGTCGCTGCCGGCGATACTCCGACGACTGCCGATGTGGCATGCTTAATTAGTGTTAATGATCCAGCTAATTAACCCCTAGAGCCACTGACAGTGAGACCCACTTAATTAGGTTACCGGCTAACCAAAATAGTTAGATCAATTAATAAAATCTATGGACCCACGCGTCAGCATTGACCCGCTGACGTGGCCGTTGACCTGGTCCCACCCGTCAGCCACACAAACCAGCACTGTGTCACCGACCAGTGGACCCCACTGTTCAGGTTTGACCTGGGCCGCCCGTTGACCTGCTGACGTCACTATGAGGTCATGCTGACGCAATAATTCCTTTCTGGAATTTAAATAAATCTTAAATGATTTATTATTTTCAGAAAATGTCCAGAACTTGTAAAATTCATAGAGATTCAACCGTAACTCCAAATTAAATAATTTATATATGAAAAATTATCAGAAAAATTCAAGGAATCCATCTGTACCATTTTCATGCATGTTTGAACAATGTTTGTCCTCTGTTTTGGACAAAACAAATAAAGGGCATTTAAATAATCATATATGGAGTTGGAGTTTGAATCATGTATTCAAACCAACTTCATTTAAATCATAGCTAGGTGCATTAGCCCAAAACACATTCATATTGCCATGTCATAGCATGCATCATATTGTGCATTGCATTGATCGTGTTTCTTCTGTGTTTGCCGGTGTTGTTCCCCCTCGGTAGACGTTGTACCGACGATGTGATCGTTGACACTGATGAAGACTCAATGTTATCTTTAGAAGTGCCAGGCAAGCAAAACCCCCTTGTTCATTCCGATACAAACCCACTCTATCGCTCCTGCTCTCTTTTACTGCATTAGGACAACATCGATTCAACTGTTATTTGCTGCGGTAGCTGAACCCCTTTATCCTCTGCATGACCTGTCATTGCCACAGTAAATAGATGAAACCCACTAGCATGAGTAGGAGTTGTTTGAGCCCTGATGTGCCTACTCATTCATACTTGTTTGTCATGCCTGCTACTTCTTAGAGTTGAGTCAGGTCTGATTCATCGGGGATGAATCAGAGGTGTGTGAACATGTCCTACTGTGTGTGAGCTAAGTGTGTGAACACGATTTGGTAAAAGGTATCGGTGAGAGGCCATGTAGGAGTACATGGTGGGTTGTCTCATTGAAGCCGTCCTCAGGAACTGAGTTCTGTGTTTGTGATCCATGATTCAGCTACTACCATGCATTGGGCCCTGAAATATGACCCCGCTCGACTTCTTATTCACCCAAGTCCTTTGTCCAGGAGTTGCAAGTAGTTTCTGGTGTTTGTAGCTTACTGGAGGCCGTGGACAGCGCTGACCGTAGGGGTGGGCTGTGATGCGGTAGGTACGTGGCACGGTGTACCGGTTGTCCGTTAGGCATCTCAGGAACCCTGTTCACATCGTTTGGGGCTGTGAGTGAAACCCCGGCCGGATCTCCTCATGGATGGAACCCGAATAGGTGATAAACCTGGACTAGAGACTTGAGTGTTTAGGTAGGTCGTGGTCTACACCCACGTTGGCTTTCGCTTGAAGTCTGCCGAGCACATGCCGTGTGCAGACGCTAAGTGGTGGAAACATGTATGAAGAAGTACACCCCTGCAGGGTTAACATTATCTATTCGAATAGCCGTGTCCGTGGAAAAGGACTTCTGGGTTGCTTATATCAGTTCATAGACAAGTGAAAGTGGATACTTTAAAATGCGCAAGATAAGCGTGAGTGCTATGGATGGCGTTCTCGTAGGGAGACGGGAGCGGATCCATAGTGGTGTATTGATATGGTGAATATGTGGACTCGTGTGCGCCACCTCAAAGAGTCGCTTGCAGTCGTAGTTCAGGATAGCCACCGAGTCAAAGCTGGCTTGCTGCAGTTAAACCCCACCATCCCCTTGTTGATAATGATGCATATGTAGTTAGTTCTGATGTAAGTCTTGCTGGGTACATTTGTACTCACGTTTGCCTATTTTATGTTTTTGCAGAGAGACTTCAGTCCCACTAGTAATTCCGCGTGGACTTCGACGTATAGCTTGTTACCTCAGCTACGATCTTGTGCCCTCGGCAGGATCTGGTAGATAGTCAGGCTTTCAGCCTTTTTCATTTACAGACGTCTGTACTGAGACATGATAGCTTCCTCTTGTGTTTTGACTTGTATGCTCTGAATGTTGGGTCATGAGACCTATGTTTGTAATATCTCGCTCCTCGGAGCCTAATGAATAAATACTTGAGTCGTAGAGTCATGTTGTGATGTCATGTTGTATTTGCACATATCGGGCATATTGTGTGTATGTTATTGAAATGCTTGGTATGTGTGGGATCTGACTATCTAGTTGTTTATCCTTAGTAGCCCCTCTTACCGGGAAATGTCTCCTAGTGTTTCCACCGAGCCATGGTAGCTTGCTACTGCTCCGGAACACTTAGGCTGGTCGGCATGTGTCCTTCTTCGTTCCTGTGTCTGTCCCCTCGGGGAAATGTCACGCGATGAATACCGGAGTCCTGTTAGCCCGCTACAGCCCGGTTCACCGGAGTCCTGCTAGCCTAGTGCTACAGCCTGGATTCACTCGCTGATGACCGACACGTATGATGTTGGGTCATGGATGCCTGTCCCTGTAAGTTTGTGCCACTTTGGGTTTACGACTAGCCATGTCAGCCCGGGCTCCTTATCATATGGATGCTAGCGACACTATCATATACGTGTGCCAAAAGGCGCAAACGGTCCCGGGCAAAGGTAAGGCGACACCCGTGGGGATACCGTGCGTGAGGCCGCAAAGTGATATGAGGTGTTACATGCTAGATCGATGTGGCATTGAGTCGGGGTCCTGACACTCGAAGACTCCGTGGACGTCAAGTTCCTCACTACGACCCCGAACATCTACGAAATGTGGACCACTACTTCCCACAACGACCCGTGAACAACTACTTCCTCTACATCGTACCGAACCCGAACCGCTCCGAAAATGCACGTTTCAAAGGTATAACCGCCGAGACTACCTTTCAAGAATGAATGTGTGTTGTATGAGATGCTCGTGTTTGCACCGTGTCCGAGAGAGGTCTTTGCACGTTCCTCGTTTGCCATGCTGTCGAACCGTGGGAACCCGGTAACCGGGATCACCCCCACCATCTTTGCATGTTCTGCACATTCACACTTTCTTTTACACTGGTATCTCCATGAGCCACCGGAACCGATATGTTGCCGTGGCATCATTTTCGGATTCGTTGTCGTGGCACCCTTTCTGTTCTGCCATGGTGACCAAATGCTTCATAACATGCTCATGTCAACATTTTCATAAAATTGCATAAGATTTGTATATGTCATCCAAATCATGATAACAACATTTAAAATGTTAAATTGTTGTTGCATTAAATTGCTAAATAACATATGGGGATTTTC
Organism: Triticum dicoccoides; assembly: GCF_002162155.2. Classification (NCBI taxonomy): domain Eukaryota; kingdom Viridiplantae; phylum Streptophyta; class Magnoliopsida; order Poales; family Poaceae; genus Triticum; species Triticum dicoccoides. Next base: position 64,843,142 of record NC_041389.1, on the reverse strand, counting down.
GGAATTGTTGTTTGTTGTTTCCGACCTTATTTAAACTTGCCTAGATAGTTAGTTAAATTATGCTTCACCTCTTGCCTTGTTAACCAACATTTAATCTTGTCTTGTTCATAACCGAGAGAGAAACTAAATAATTTATGTGGTGTTCCGTCAATATGCAACTCATAGCATATTGAACTCCACTTAACTTGTAGTGTTGTTTGTGCATATTGTCGTGCCATGCCTCATTAAACCGGACATGCATCATAATTGTTTGTGCATCATGACATGTTTATGCTTGTGTGTTTACCATGTTGTTTGCTTCTTTCTGGTTTGCTTCTCTCATTAGCTTCGGGTTCGTTCCGGAGTTGTGAGGATTCGTTCGACTACATCCGTTTGTCTTCTTCATGGACTTGCTCTTCTTCCTTGCGGGATCTCAGGCAAGATGACCATTACCCTCGATATCACTTCTATCTTTGCTTGCTAGTTGCTTCGTTCTATCGCTATGCTGTGCTGCCTATCACTTGTTTACCATGCCTCCCATATTGCCATGTCAGCCTCTAACCTTTTCACCCTTCCTAGCAAACCGTTGTTTGGCTATGTTATCGCTTTGCTCAGCCCCTCTTATAGCGTTGTTAGTTGCAGGTGAAGTTGAAGATTGCTCCATGATGGACATGATTATGTTGGGATATCACAATATCTCTTATTTAATTAATGCACCTATATACTTGGTAAAGGGTGGAAGGCTCGGCCTTATGCCTGGTGTTTTGTTCCACTCTTGCCGCCCTAGTTTCCGTCATACCGGTGTTATGTTCCTTGATTTTGCGTTCCTTACACGGTTGGGTGATTTATGGGACCCCCTTGATAGTTCGCTTTGAATAAAACTCCTCCAGCAAGGCCCAACATTGGTTTTAACATTTGCCACCTAAGCCTTTTTCCCTTGGGTTCTGCAGACTCAAGGGTCATCTTTACTCTACCCCCTGGGCCAGTGCTCCTCCGAGTGTTGGTCCAAACTAGAGCACCGTGCGGGACCATTCCTTGGCAACCTGGATTACGTCGCTACTTGTACGCTTAGCTTATCCGGTGTGCCCTAAGAATGAGATATGTGCAGCTCCTATCAGTATTTGTCGGCACAGTCGGGTGGTCTTGCTGGTCTTGTTTTACCATTGTTGAAATGTCTTGCAAACCGGGATTCCGAGACTGATCGGGTCTTCCCGGGAGAAGGTATATCCTTTGTTGACCGTGAGAGCTTGTGATGGGCTAAGTTGGGACACCCCTGCAGTGTTTAAACTTTCGAAAGCCGTGCCCGCGGTTATGTGGCAGATGGGAATTTGCTAATATCCGGTTGTAGAGAACTTGACACTTGACTTAATTAAAACGCATCAACCGCGTGTGTAGCCGTGATGGTCTCTTTTCGGCGGAGTCCGGGAAGTGAACACGGTTTTGGGTTATGTTTGAACGTAAGTAGTTTCAGGATCACTTCTTGATCACTTCTAGCTTCTCGACTGTTCCGTTTGCTTCTCTTCTCGCTCTTATTTGTGTATGTTAGCCACCATATTTGCTTAGTGCTTGCTGCAACTCCACTTCATTACCGCTTCCTACCCATAAGCTTAAATAGTCTTGATCTCGCGGATTTTGAGTTTGCCGAGTCCTCGTGACTCACCAGATACTATCACAACAGTTGCAGGTGCCGATGATACCAGTGCAGATGATGCAACCGAGCTCAAATGGGATCTCAACGAAGATCTTAGTCGTTGCTATGTTTCATTTCATGTTGATCAGTAGTGGAGCCCAGTTGGGACGATCGGGGATCTAGCAGTTGGGTTATCTTCTTTTCTTTTGGCTTCGTCCGTAGTCGGACTATGTGTGTACTCTGAATGATGTATGATTTATTTAAGTACTTGTGTGAAGTGGCGATTGTAAGCCAACTCTTTATCCCAGTCTTGTTCATTACATGGGATTGTGTGAAGATGACCCTTCTTGCGACAAAACCACAATGTGGTTATGCCTCTAAGTCGTGCTTCGACACGTGGGAGATATAGCCACATTGTGGGTGTTACAAGTTGGTAATCAGAGCCATCCCCGACTTAGGAGCCCCCTGCTTGATTGTTTTCTGGCGTTGTTGAGTCTAGAACAAAAATGTTTTGAATCTTAGGATTATATATATCGGAGAGTAGGATTCTTTTTACTCCTCAGTCCCTTCATCGCTCTGGTGAGGTCTCCTGACGTAGATGTTTTGACTTTCCTCTCCTCAAATTTCACTATTTTTTTAGGATCACGCGGGTATCTTGGAATCGTTCCGATTGTTTTGTGACGAGAACATTGTTCTTGGTGCCTCCTATCTTTTATGTGGCAGTGACCCGGGGAGTTGAGCTCCGAGGTGTTGTCGTCATAATTTTATCGTTGCAGTTCTGGAATACCTGAGTTTTTGCCAACATCGAAAATCTCTTTTATGCAGTTGTTGGTGAGATAACCTCGACGCCACCCAGTATTGGGGAGTTTGGGAGTATTGCCATAGCTTGTATAACGGATGCTTTTCGAAGGTTGAGGTACACGATTTCCGAAGGTTTCTTGGTTATGTGTTGACGGATGGATACATCTTGGATGTAGGGATTGTTAGTTTTGGGTGAGATATATATTGCTTCCCCTGTATCCCCAACACCAGATTGCATAACCAGAAAGTTTCGGGAGTTTTATAGGTGGGAATTCAAGTAGCTCTAGATTTTTTTCTTTCCGACAGATGCATGATATGAGATTGGGGTTCGATGTCTAGTGGTCCGCCTATCCACGGTCATTTTTACAGTGGTCTCGTTGTGTCTTAAAGAGCCATTGGCTATGCTGGTTCGGGGACACTTCCTATGTCATGTGCACTGCCTTGTACATGATGGTGCTGTACGATCAAGCCCATGTGGGCCCCACCACGAAAACTTCGGACAGAATCTCTACCATATGTTTGTTCCGGCTTATTCTGCAAGCCAATCCTTTGTTTTGTTTTATTTGTGGTATTCGAGTTGCTTTGAAGTCAAATGTTGAATCCATACCTTCCCTAAATGGTGTTCTCATATTGCTATGTGAATACAAATCCTTCTTGATCATCAAGGTTGTCATGTTAATTCTTTTCCTACCAGCGTGCTTCTCTTCAAGTGGATCCGATCATTGCAACATCCGCAAGATCAATTCTAAGTTTTCTCAATGGTGTTTGTTCCATCTTCCCCAAGTTGCCTTTGTTTTCCCGCCCTCCCACCCTTTTCTTCAAGGACTCAGATTTCTTAATCAAGTATCCTTTTATTTATGTGAAGTCTCTCCATTCTTTTCCGTCAATGTTCTTATCCAGTGATTCTCAGGAAGATACTAACGAAGCTTCAAGTTCGTCATTCTTCGTTTTTTTTCTTCTCCGGTGGATCCAATTCAAGCTTTCAGTGTTGATCATATTCTTTTCCTCGTGTCAAATGCTTTCTCATACCGGTGCACATATCAATCACTCACTTCTCGCTATTGATTTGTTCTGGAGTGCTGAAGATATCTCAGAAGATTCGTGTTTTCCATTCTTAATATGTTCAAGCTATTTGGAGATTATTATCTCATTCAAGTCATTTATTCCAACCGGTGCAATCCCCCCCTTTCAATCAATCGTTCAACGGTGTAACTTTGAGTGGGCCCTAACCCATAGGTCTTTTTCCAGGATCTTACCTGACTCTTCTAATTTTCCTGGAGCCATTCCCAAATTCTTTTCCAAGTTTGACGTAAGAATGAATTTTCATCAGTCACATGCCTTCTCCAAGGTCGTTTTCAAATTCTTTTCATCTTTGGCTCAACCTTTTTTCTTTTAATCCTTCCAGAGTGTCTCAACAATTCATGGTGGTGTTTCTCGTCGTCATTCTCGAATTTTGAAGACCGAAGAAGAGTTCCTCTTAAATCCTTACCCGTTCTTCCAGAGATTCATGGTTCTAGCTTGATGCCATCCTCTCATAATTGTTTTCGATTGTGACAATTCTTTTCTTACCATCCAAAGCATTTCATGAGTTGTTTCCATTTCTTTCCTCCGACGGCCATCATGTCATAATTCTTCATTCTCAGCATGTAGCTATCGTTCTCCAAATCTTACCGGTGAATCGTTCAGGTATCCTCTAGTCAGCTCTTGATCTCTGCGTTCACTTGTATCTAAATTCTCTCAAGTATCTTCATTCATTTTCTAATTCTTCCCGGTGTGTATTTATCTTTTCTTCGTTCATTTTCAATTCTTACAGTGGTTCGTTCAAGAGTTCTCTTCCTTTGTAATCATATAGATTCATTCGTTCTTTCCAATCCTACCGGTGGTTCGTTGAAGACCATCCCAAGTTTGCGCCATATCTATCTTAATCCTTTCTACGAGAATAAGTAGTATGCCAAATCCATTGCTTGCCATCAATTTAATTGGTGAAGGATGAGCATAATGTAATTCTTATTCTTGTTTCATCGAGTAAATTCAATTCCTTATTCCGGAGGTTCATCAAAATTCTTGATTTCATTTGTTCATCTTTCTTTCTGGAGTTCCAAGTTTTCTTGGTTATATCATTTCAAAGCTTCATCTTATCACTGCAAGACTTCACCTTGTTCTTTCAACTTGTCTTTCTTTCTATCATCCTTTTATTACCGGAGTTCTTCATGGAGGCTCTACATGATGGTTCGTCAAGGATTCCTTTCAATCTAGAATTGTTCTTCAAGATTTCTCTTGAAGTTATGACCCGCCAAGCTTTACTCAAAATTAAACATGGTGTTCAACACATGTTTTGTTTTGAGGCATTCAAGCATTCTTCATCTTGCATTCCGAAGTGCAATTCTTTCTATCTTACCTTTTGAGGTGGTGTTATGTCACTCTTGACAATTTCCCTTGGTGATTCAAGTTGTCAAGATTGAGGTATTTTAAATCCATCAATCTCTTTGTTGGAGTTATCTTATGTCATATTTCACCTAAATCCTTCCCTAAGGAATGTTGCTAGTGTGGTGCTTATCAATGATCCAAGTTTTCTCCTATCCTCTCGACGAAAGCAGTTTTCATCTCTTCGTTGATCTCAAGCAAGCAATTGTTTCCGTTAGTGGCCAGTTGTCACCTCATAATTTTGAGAAGTTTTCCATAAGCCCACTACAAGCTTATTCGCTTCTTGGAAGGGTGCTTTCCAAGCTCATTTGTGGCAGAAGTTGGCATTTTCTTCTCCATTCTGTTATTCCAGTGATCTATCTTCTATTCTTTCTTCCGGAGGCATTGTGATGTTGCTCTCTTCACTCATCATCTTGTTTTGTCAAGATCATGTTCTTTTCCATGCTTATCCATTTAACCGACGTGTCGTGTCCTCCATTCAAGTTCTTTTCATATTATCAAGTCTTGCATCTCATTTCTACCAGAGTGGTCTCAATTCCTTCGTGTCCATTGTACTCGTTATTCATAGTTGTGCAACCTCTAAGGTTCACATGGTGTTCCTTGTTTCTATTTTCTACCGCAGTGCTCTCAATTGTGTTTAACTCTGTTTTGTTCTTTCTTTCAACTTTTCAACCTCTCAAGGTTCTTTGGTTTCACTCATTGGTCGAAGAAGCAACTTAGTTTTACCTTCTCTCTTCCTCTTTCGTTTCTCTCCGGTGCCATCCTAGATCTCGGGACGAGATCCTCTCGTAGTGGTGGAGTGTTGTAACGCCCTGAGACCGACCCTCCAGATGCCTTCCTTGTATTCCGAGATTCGTCGTGTGATTTGTTTTGTTCGTTGCATTCATCCTTGCATCATGTGCATTGCATCATGTCATCATGCAACCCCTTTTTAGAACTCACCTAAATAAATTGCATAGATCGTTGATCTATTCAAATCGAGGGATATTCACATGGTGATTTCTCTTTAAAACATATTCAATGTCTCCTACTATTATTAGGGAGCTATAATAAAATTATTCTATTTATTTGGAATTAACCATAACCCACTTGCAAAATATCCCATGCCATTTTTATCTCAATTCTTGGTCTCCAACTCTGCCCATAAATTCTTTCGTCATTTTTCGGAGCCCCACTGAAATCCTCAACATTTTTGGACCTTCCTTTTATCAAGTCCCAGTTCAAACCCATTTGAATTAAATTCAAATGAGTTTGAATTTACATCTTTTAATCATGGCCTTTTCTATTTTCTCAGAACAAGCATATTTTTGTGAGTCCGGGAAAATAATCCCATGCCCGAACTCTTTCTCTAACCTTTTCTTTTCTTCCCTTTCCTTTCTTTTTCTCTGTTTTAAGAGTAGAGAGGGAGAGAAGAAGCCCAACAGCCTTGCAGCCCAGCAACCAGGCTGGCCCATTTGCATCATGGCCCAGTCGCCGCCCCTCCTAACCCTAGCCGATCCCCACGTGCAACTCCCTCGATCCCCTCATGCTTCCCTCGCGCCGCCACTCTTCTTGATCTCCATGCCCAACTCCATCCCCGTGGCCCTCCTTGCTCGACCCCAACACCAGCGCCTTCTTCCCTTGCCGCAGCCGCTAAGACCCCATCGTTGTCGCGCCCTTCTGCCACTGCCTGCGGCCTTGTCTTCGCCTGCACCTCGCGAAGCTCTGCTTGGACCTGCTCGCGTCCGCCCCGATCCGCTGCTGCTCCGTGTTCCGCCTCGAAGCCGAGCACCAACGGGAACTGCTCGCTTCCCCTGTTGCCATGGACGCCAGCCTCCACAGCAACCTCCTCTCCATCGCGCCAAGCCGCCGCCGCGTCAAGTCCCCTGTGCCTCCCCTTGCTGGTGCCCTGTCCCTGACCTCCTGCGATGCCCGCCACCGCTGCCTTCTTCCAGCGCCGCTGCCCGCTTCTCCGCCGCCGCGCCATCTTCTTCAGGCGCTCGAGCACGAGCTCGTCCGCGCCCCGCCTCATCTTCTCTGTGTTCGTGCCCCCGCAGCGCTCGGCCTCCTTCCATGCGCCATGTCCGCCTCGCCTCCTCTGCTCTGCCCGTACCAAGCCTCTGCACCTTCCCGTCGGCCATGCCTTCCTCACCGAGCCCCATGTCGTCAGTCACCTCCCGCACGAAGCTCGGGCCCTCCTCCTTCAGCAAGTTCTCATGGCCCCCCTGCCATGGCCGTGTAGCCCAGCGAGCCCCTTCTCCTTCCCTTGCTCCCCGCTAAGATACAGTCGTTGTGCTGCTTCGTTTGGTTCAACCCAAGCCTCGGTAGACCCGGGGCCTCACTGCACTTGACCATCGTCGTTTTGTTGCATCTTCATGAAGACAGACAAGTACATGGATACGCCAAGTTCCGCTCCGAACATGTACGACTACACCCGGTGATGAGACAAGTACCCCGACAACGTGTACATCTACACCGCCAAGACCGGACCGGCAAGTACTCCAACAACGTGTGTAATACTACCGTCGACCCTCGAAGACTCCGTGGACGTCAAGTTCCTCACTACGACCCCAAACATCTACGAAACGTGAACCACTACTTCCCATAACGACCCGTGAACGACTACTTCCTCTACATCGTACCAAACCCGAACCGCTCCGAAATCGCACGCTTCAAAGGTATAACCGCCGAGACGACCTTTTGAGAATGAATGTGTGTTGTATGAGATGCTCGTGTTTGCATCATGTCTGAGAGAGGTCTTTGCACGTTCCTCGTTTGCCATGCCGTCGAACCGTGGGAACCCGTTAACCGGGATCACCCCCACCATCTTTGCATGTTCTGCACATCCACACTTTCTTTTACACCGGTATCTCCATGAGCCACCGGAACCGATATGTTGCCGTGGCATCATTTTCGGATTCGTTGCCGTGGCACCCTTTTTGTTCCGCCATGGTGACCAAATGCTTCATAACATGCTCATGTCAACATTTTCATAAAATTGCATAAGATTTGTATATTTCATCCGCATCATGATAACAACATTTAAAATGTTAAATTGTTGTTGCATTAAATTGCTAAATAACATATGGGGATTTCCGGAATTGTTGTTTGTTGTTTCCGACCTTATTTAAACTTGCCTAGATAGTTAGTTTAATTATGCTTCACCTCTTGCCTTGTTAACCAACATTTAATCTTGTCTTGTTCATAACCGAGAGAGAAACTAAATAATTGATGTGGTGTTCCATCAATATGCAACTCATAGCATATTGAACTCCACTTAACTTGTAGTGTTGTTTGTGCATATTTTCATGCCATGCCTCATTAAACCGGACATGCATCATACTTGTTTGTGCATCATGACATGTTTATGCTTGTGTGTTTACCATGTTGTTTGCTTCTTTCCGGTTTGCTTCTCTTGTTAGCTTCGGGTTCGTTCCGGAGTTGTGAGGATTCGTTCGACTACATCCGTTTGTCTTCTTCATGGACTCGTTCTTCTTCCTTGCGGGATCTCAGGCAAGATGACCATTACCCTCGATATCACTTCTATCTTTGCTTGCTAGTTGCTTCGTTCTATCGCTATGCTGTGCTGCCTATCACTTGTTTACCATGCCTCCCATATTGCCATGTCAGCCTCTAACCTTTTCACCCTTCCTAGCAAACCGTTGTTTGGCTATGTTACCGCTTTGCTCATCCCCTCTTATAGCGTTGTTAGTTGCAGGTGAAGTTGAAGATTGCTCCATGATGGACAAGATTATGTTTGGATATCACAATATCTCTTATTTAATTAATGCACCTATATACTTGGTAAAGGGTGGAAGGCTCGGCGTTATGCCTGGTGTTTTGTTCCACTCTTGCCGCCCTAGTTTCCGTCATACCGGTGTTATGTTCCTTGATTTTGCATTCCTTACATGGTTGGGTGATTTATGGGACCCCCTTGACAGTTTGCTTTGAATAAACTCCTCCAGCAAGGCCCAACATTGGTTTTAACATTTGCCACCTAAGCCTTTTTCCCTTGGGTTCTGCAGACTCAAGGGTCATCTTTACTTTACCCCTCGGGCCAGTGCTCCTCCGAGTGTTGGTCCAAACTAGAGCACCGTGCGGGACCATTCCTTGGCAACTTGGATTACATCGGTACCTATACGCTTAGCTTATCCGGTGTGCCCTGAGAACGAGATATGTGCAGCTCCTATCGGGATTTGTCGGCACAGTCGGGTGGTCTTGCTGGTCTTGTTTTACCATTATCGAAATGTCTTGCAAACCGGGATTCCGAGACTGATCGGGTCTTCCCGGGAGAAGGTATATCCTTCGTTGACCGTGAGAGCTTGTGATGGGCTAAGTTGGGACACCCCTGCAGGGTTTAAACTTTCAAAAGCCGTGCCCGCGGTTATGTGGCAGATGGGAATTTGTTAATATCTGGTTGTAGAGAACTTGACACTTGACTTAATTAAAACGCATCAACCGCGTGTGTTGCCGTGATGGTCTCTTTTCGGCGGAGTCCGGGAAGTGAACACGGTTTTGGGTTATGTTTGAACGTAAGTAATTTCAGGATCACTTCTTGATCACTTCTAGCTTCTCGACCGTTCCATTTGCTTCTCTTCTCGCTCTTATTTGCGTATGTTAGCCACCATATTTGCTTAGTGCTTGCTGCAACTCCACTTCATTACCACTTCCTACCCATAAGCTTAAATAGTCTTGATCTCGCGGGTTTTGAGATTGCTGAGTCCTCGTGACTCACCAGATACTATCGCAACAGTTGCAGGTGCCGATGATACCAGTGCAGATGATGCAACCGAGCTCAGATGGGAGCTCAACGAAGATCTTAGTCGTTGCTATGTTTCATTTCGTGTTGATCAGTAGTGGAGCCTAGTTGGGACGATCGGGGATCTAGCAGTTGGGTTATCTTCTTTTCTTTTGGCTTCGTCCGTAGTCGGACTATGTGTGTACTCTGAATGATGTATGATTTATTTAAGTACTTGTGTGAAGTGGCGATTGTAAGCCAACTCTTTATCCCAGTCTTGTTCATTACATGGGATTGTGTGAAGATGACCCTTCTTGCGATAAAACCACAATGCGGTTATGCCTCTAAGTCGTGCTTCGACACGTGGGAGATATAGCCACATCGTGGGTGTTACATATGCGCACTTCCTAAATCAAGCAGATAAAATTTATTTCTATCAGCAATATAAAAAACTTAATATTAGGTCATATTGAATAATACAGCAGAATTTCCATTTCCTACTTTTCATCCATCACTAAAAACAAAATGAAGGGACAATATCCAATAACCATGCAAATATGTGGACCATGGGATATTTAGGCTGGCGTGCATGGGGAATCAAAGCTACAAAATGACTCAGCATGTTAAGGATACATACAAAATACAATAAAAAGTGATAAAAACAAATTTGCAGCAACTCACGACCCCACGAACTCGTATTCTTAGTGAGCAAGTGAGTAAAGCCGCCACGACAGGCTAGCACCGAGGGACAAGGGTGACAACTGCCTCCCCATCCAGTGCCTACTGATTCTGCTGGCGCCACTTTCATCCTGAGCACACCAGTACCGCTCATGTGTTGCATAGAAACTATGAATTGAAATTATCATCGAAAGCATGAAAAATGGTAATGTTCCTCTCCGCTCCCCTCCCTCAAATACCCAATTCATGGTTGCCTCGCTACATTCAGCATAGCTCTGATGTGCAATGTTGTCTCCTCCAACGCTTAACAAATTCATCGTAGCTCACAACTGGACAGGCCTTGCGGGTTGAAGAAAACTATCCAAACTTGAACAGAAACAACAAAATGAGGACAACTTATAAGAAACGGAAAAGCGAGGAAGCACACACCTACATGCCCAAACAGAATATAAGATGCAACTACACTATATAATTTACTCATTAAAGGAGGCATCACTCCCTGTTCAAGTCTTAGATGTAATTTAGATCGTACAATAATAATGCAAACCTGCACATTGAATTTGTGGCAACTGAGACAAAATAATATGCACTAAGAAGTATTAATTATATGCATCTATTGTACTATTAGAATGCAAAAGCAAAATCACTCGACTATATGAAAACCTCGAGTAACATCCTCTGGGACTGGACCTTCAAAAAGGACTACTGTACCACAGTTGGCGGATCTAGGAAATCAACTTCAGGTGTTCAAATAAAATTCACCCTAACAGAGAAGTCCATTGTCCCATGGTAATACAAATTGTTCACAAAAACAACAATATCTCAAAAGAGAAGAAAACTACAAAGAGCTATATATCTAAATCCAAAGATACTTCATTATCTTTTACTAATGAATTCGATCCAAAGATAATTATTTTTTATTTTCAAATCAACAGTCTCCCTCTTTACTAATGTGGTCATGTACAGAGCTATATATCTAAATCCAAAGATAATTCATTTGCTTATTTTTTACTAATGATTCGATCCAAAGATAATTATTTGTTGTTTTTAAATCAATAGTCTCCGTCTTTACTAATGTGGTCATGTACAGAGCTATACCTCTCTCAATGACTAAATGCAAACATAAGTTCAGAGACGGTGCGGCAGTGGCGGACCCGTCACCGTCCTTAAGGTCTGTCATCTTTCACGCCGGCCACGGTGGCCAACCTCGACGCAGGCTTCGTCTTCTTCGGCTATGCAGTGGTGGATGCCTTGCTCTCCCTCGAAAACACCATGACGGCCATCGTAGACCCTTCCCTGCCAGCCGGCATGGTCGCCATCGCAGGCATCACCTTCTCGTCCATCCCGCACTCGCCGGCTGCCTCTTCCGCGACCCTCTACACAACTACGGGGCTCCTGCTTCCATGAAAAGGCAGTATAATTTATATTCACCAAGAAGCAACAGAAGTAAGATCACTATATTAAATCCTGATGAACCATTTATGCTGAGATACATACGGAGCAACACATCAGTTAAATTAAATCTAGAAATATAGTACACTTGGCACCGGGTAAACCCCAGATTAAACAATGTGGTAGATAGTTGTTTACCTGAATGACTTGCTAGCTGTCGGTGTCAAAACCGGCGGATCTAGGGTAGGGGGTCCCGAACTGTGCGTCTAAGGTCGATGGTAACAGGAGACAGGGGACACGATGTTTACCCAGGTTCGGGCCCTCTCTATGGAGGTAATACCTTACTTCCTGCTTGATTAATCTTGATGAATATGAGTATTACAAGAGTTGATCTACAACGAGATCCTAATGGCTAAATCCTAGAAGTCTAGCCTATATGACTATGGTAATGAGTCTCTCCTTCCGGACTAAGTCCTCCGGTTTATATAGACACCGGGGAGATCTAGGGTTACACAAGGTCGGTTATAGAGAAAGGAATCTACATATACGGTCGCCAAGCTTGCCTTCCACACCAAGGAGAATCCCATCCAGACACGGGTACGATCATCGGTCTTCATATCTTCACGGCCCATCAGTCTGGCCCATGGCTAATAGGCCGGACGCCCGAGGACCCCTTAGGCCAGGACTCCCTCACTAGCAGCTGCTAGAAATGACTTGTTAGGCTTTGTGAGATTTTTCTCTATATACAGAAGTATGTGACGTTTCTCTCATAGCAAACAACCGATTTTCCCTTGAAAGCAAACAACCAATCCTTCTCTTCTTACATTAAAAAACAATTCACCCTCTCACTCATCGCACGATGCAACGGTCACACTCACATCTCAATACCCTGGCGTGCTCTGCCCACCACGACCTCTCATTGTCGCCTCCCCTCGATGCCACGTCATTTAGCTCGCACCTTACTCTCAGCGGCACGCCCCCTCCTCTCCATGATGTCGCCCACCCCCTCCTCTCCCCTCCATGACATCCCAAGCCGATTCCCGGTGCCAAGGACTGCACACCATCATAGCCGAGGGTGACCACCATGACGACACAACCTGCTGCTAACCACAACGCCGCACCTTCTCCAACAACATATTCCTCTCGTGTCTGTAGATGATGGATGCTGATTTGTAATTGCCAAAGAAACAACCTGTGTAGCTTCCTATTTGACAGCATAGTAGTCAGAGAAACAACCTTGCATACCTAGTTCACATGGTCATGATATCATGATTAAACTAGATTTCTGGGGGTGACGCCGGACTGTCTTTCGACCGAGGGCTCAGAAAATATGTTCGTCACCAACTCGGAAGTGGAGTGTGCCGTGAATCATCGGTGCTTGAGGGCCATTTTACGAGACCCCCGCTATTCGAAAGAGGCGTTTGATGCCTTCAGCTCGGCTGATGCATATATCCGAGCTGCTCGAGATGGGCTTGGTAAAGCCATAAAGCAGCATTTGACGGACGTGCAGGTAAGGTTTATTTTGTCCGAAAAGGATAAGCACATGCTAGTAGCCCCCGAGACTGAAAGCAGTTGGCACAAGTGATTTAAGGATTGATCTATAACCAGGTTCTAACGATGAGGAACAACCTGCTAGCTCAAGAGCTGGAGCAGTGTCGGACACAGCTAAATGCTTCTACCGCCGAACTGAAAGAGTCCAAGAAGACATCTTCTGGTAAAGTTCCCATCCATCGAGGAATAACAGTTATACAATAGCTGTGCTAATACTAGTGCTTATCTCATAATAGGACCATCAGGTCAACTGGAAGAGAAGTTGAAGACCGCTCAAGCGGGAGAGAAAGAGGCAAAAAGACTACACGCTGCAGGAAAACGGGTGTTGACCCGAGTCAGACAGGAGAAAACAAATTCCAAGATTCAAATACCAAACTGGGCGAAGAACTGAAAGATGTGTGAGCCCAGCTAGCCGACACCGTGAAGGAGAACAAAAAGCTGTGAGGCGGCATATTAGTACGTGGCCAGATTGAACTTATAGCAGTTTGGGGGTAAAAGTAGCTGATATAGCTGTGATTGCAGGTATGTTGACGGGCCGCCCCGAAGAGGAGGTGTCCGGATCATCAGGTGATCACCTGCAAGAGCTGTCGCAGTTGCATGAGCAAGCTCGGCATGAAATGCAGAGTGTAGCTAAGGCCTTATGGCCATCCGACTCCCCTCCAGGGAGTATGGAGAAGCTTGTAGAGCTGTTCAAGGGAGCGCGGCGGCGTATCTGACTATGGAAGATATCGGCTTGCCGAGAGGGTGCGCGAGAAGCCTAGGCCATGGTAAAAACACGATATACCAAGCTGGATCAGAATCACATGGCCCGGGCCGGACCACTAGGGTCAAATGGGGATGAAATTCCCGTTAGTTTGGTATATAACCAAGTAGAAGTAGCCGCCAAGTATTCCCAACAGGATTGTAAGTTAGATAGCCTGCTGGATGGCATAGAGGAGGAAGTTTTTGAGTCCAAGTGACTATGTACTTTCCTTTGCATATGTAGCTCTAGCTGAAAACGATTGTCATGGCGTACCTTTTCGCTTCAACCTCTCGACCCGAAGGTGCGGAGTGTTTTTGAATACCAGAACGGCCAAGTAGACCGGGTATGCATGGAAACCAGGCGTAGGGGTCATAGTTGCTTGATCAGACAATTATCCGGCTAGTTATGTTATATTACATTAAGAGTGTAAGAAACATCTTCCAGAGAGAATTGTACCATTAAGGGTTCCTTTCCCTGGTTGTGCATGCATCGATGTGCATGTCCAAACTGTGATGAAGAAATCACAATGTGTATAGCTTCTGGGGGTTCACGATGGGACGAATGCAAAAAACATCTTTAGTTCACCGATCGAATATTCCCTTAAGAACGCTAGCTTTCGGCTTCACCGAGTCTGAGGTACACATCCGGATGACCCGGCAGTAACAATCACAGAGGTGCTCCCTTTATGCCCTAGCCGAACTATCGGGAACGTAGGGCATAAGCACAGGAGCCAGGCAACCCAGCTTGGCCAAAACTTAAGTCATATCGATGCATATAATGGTGAAGAAAAGGTACATATGGGAAAAAACGCATATGTGAGGAGTTTGATGCTCGGAAGGTAACAATAGCAAGTTTCTTTCCAAGAAGCCCCCAGGTATAATAGACGTACATACTTCAAGATGTATGCGTCGGGGGTGTATGGTCTAACCGCACGAAAGCTTATAAGCGTAGAAATAAAAACGAAAAGAGAGAGAAAATAATGGAAAAGTTGGGGGAAAGGAAACGAACAAAGATTTCTACCCTAGGCATAGAATCTTCAGAGTCTGGCCACGTTCCAGGGGTTCGGCTCTAATCGACTGTCTGACGCATCACGCAGGCGGTATGCCCCTCCGGTGACAACTTCATCGATGATGAAGGGACCCTCCCACTTGGGCTTGAGTTTGTCCTTTTTCTTCTCCGGCAGGCGTAGAACGAGTTCGCCGATGTTGTAAGTTTTGGCCCGCACCTCTCTACTTTGATACATGCGAGCCTGCTGTTGATAAAATGCGGAACAGGCTTTTGCAACGTCGCGCTCCTCCTCTAGGGCATCTAAGCTGTCCTGTCGATCGAGCTCGGCCTCTCTCTCTTCGTACATGCGCACCCAAGGTGAGTCATGAATAATGTCGCAGGGCAGTACTGCCTCTGCGCCATACACCATGAAGAAAGGTTTGTATCTGGTGGTGCGATTGGGCGTGGTCTGTAGCCCCTAGAGTACGGAGTCGAGCTCCTCAACCCAGAGCTTGTCTGACTCTTTCAAAGACCGCACCAGTCTGGGCTTAATGCCGCTCATAATAAGACCATTGGGTCTTTCGACCTGACCGTTTGTTTGTGGATGATATACAGAGGCATAATCGAGCTTGATGCCCAGATTAGCGCACCAGGTTTTCACTTTGTCGGCTGTAAAATCGGAGCCGTTATCAGTGATGATGCTGTGCGGAACACTGTAACGGTGTACAATGCCGGATATAAAGTCTATTACTGGCCCGGACTCGGACGTTTTGACTGGTTTTGCCTCTATCCACTTGGTGAATTTGTCCACCATGACTAGCAAATATTTCTTCTTATGGCTTCCTCCTTTAAGGGGTCCGACCATATGGCCAAGTGATGGTGATTGTTTGTAGGGCGGTGGGGGGAATATGGCTTTGGTTGGTGAAGAGTTGGCATCCAACGCAACGTTGGACAAGGTCCTGTGCATCCGCTCGGGCTGTCGGCCAATAAAATCCTGTATGGAAGGCCTTGTTAACAAGGGCCCAAGCTGCGGCGTGGTGCCCGCCAAGACCGGCATGAATCTCAGCCAGTAGCTGCCGCCCCTCCTCCTCGAAGATACATCTTTGAAGGATTCCGGTAGCGTTTTTCTTATAGAGTTCTCCGTTGTGAACCTTGTAGGCCTTCGAACGCCAGACAGTACGGCAGGCCTCATTCTGGTCCTCAGGAAGCTCCTTCCTGTTGAGATAGGCCAGGTAGGGTTCGGTCCACAGGGCAATTATTTCCATGATGAGATGCACCGATGGTGTTATTTCGGTGGCCGAGCCTCCGAAGATGTCGGTGTTTTCGGAATCTGGGGTTATGTTCGGGTCCGGACTAGTGTTGCCTTTTCCCCCCTGCCACACCACAGATGGCTTGAAAAGCCTTTCCAGAAAGATATTAGGCGGGACGGGGTCGCGCTTAGCGCCGATACAAGTAAGAACGTCCGCCGCTTGATTACTCTCTCGAGCCACATGATGGAACTCGGGCCCCTCGAACCGACCCGACAATTTTATGACGGCATTACGATAAGCTACCATCTTAGGATCTTTGGCATCAAAGTCTCCATTTATTTGAGATATTTCGAGGTTTGAGTCCCCGTGCACCTCCAGGCGTTGTATGCCCATGGAGACAGCCATTCGGAGACCGTGCAATAAGGCTTTATATTCGGCTGCGTTGTTGGAGTCTATGTATAGTATTTGGATTACGTACTAAATGACGTCTCCAATAGGGGACGTTAAAACGACGACCGCTCCTAGCCCTGCCAGCATTTTGGAGTCATCAAAGTACATAACCCAATTGGAATATGTGCCGTACTCTTTAGGGAGTTCGACCTCTGTCCATTCGGCGATGAAGTCAGCCAGTACTTGGGATTTGATAGTTCGATGTGGTTTGTATGTAATATCAACTAGAAGGAGCTCAATGGCCCATTTGGCAATCTGACTCATGGCATCGCGGTTGTTTATTATGTCGTTGAGTGGTACTTCGGAAGCCACGGTAATCAAGCACTCCTGGAAGTAGTGACGGAGCTTTCGGGATGCCATGAAGACCGCGTATGCTATCTTTTGATAATGGGGGTACTGGGGTTTGCATGGTGTAAGGATAGTGGATACGTAGTATACTGGCTTCTGAAGCTGGAATTTGTGTCCGGCCTGTTCTCGTTCAACGACGAGCACGGCACTCACCACTTTGATGTGTTGCCAATATGTATAATAACATCGGTTCACCGACGTCTGGCGCGGCCAGGATTGGGTTGCTCGCCATAAGGGTTTTTATTTCTTCCAGTCCAGGTGTCACCGCGTCCGTCCACTCAAAGTGATCGGTTCTCTGTAGAAGGCGATAGAGTGGCAGTGCCTTTTCTCCCAATCTGGAGATAAAGCGGCTTAGAGCTGCCATGCAACCCGCAAGTTTTTGGACTTGTTTAAGGTCTGTTGGCGTAGCCAATTGTGACAGAGCTCAGATTTTGGCTGGATTTGCTTCAATTCCTCTGTTGGAAACGATGAAGCCCAACAGTTTTCCAGCGGGGACGCCGAAAATGCACTTTTCCGGATTGAGTTTAATGTCATACGCGCGGAGGTTGTTGAATGTGAGACGTAAATCGTCTATTAATGTCTCGACGTGCCTGGTTTTGATGACGACATCGTCGACATAAGCTTCAACTGTCTTGCCGATCTGTTTATCCAGGCATGTTTGAATCATGCGTTGGTATGTGGCGTCGGCGTTCTTAAGCCCGAAGGGCATGGTGTTGAAGCAGAATGGCCCATATGGGGTAATGAATGCTGTTGCAGCTTGATTGTACTCCTTCATTTTTATTTGATGGTATCCGGAATATGCGTCAAGGAAACACAGTGAGTCGTGTCCTGCGGTAGCATCGATGATTTGATCGATGTGGGGGAGAGGGAAGGGATCTTTAGGGAAAGCCTTGTTGAGGTCTTTGAAATTGACGCACAGGCACTAGGATTTGTCCTTCTTTGGTACCATCACCAAGTTTGCCAGCCAGTCCGGATGTTTTATTTCTCTAATGAACCTGGCCTCAATTAGCCTGGCTAACTCCTCTCCCATGGCTTGCTGTTTGGGTTTGGGAAAGCGCCGCAGTGCTTGTTTGACTGGTTTATATCCCTTTAATATATTGAGACTATGCTCGGCCAGTTTACGTGGGATTCCAGGCATCACTACAAAAAAAAGACACATCCATGACATTTTGGGCCGAAAGAATTTTTTTTGTCATACATATGACACTTCTATGACGATAATTGTGACAAAACCCGGTATCATTATAGATGTGGTGGGCTCCTACTTCTATGACAAAAAATCATGACAGAAAATGGGCTTTTCGTCCTGGGCGGGCCGGAGACGCAGCTGCATGACATTCTTTGGGCCGTCCATGACGGAAAAAACCATGGTAGAAGCGAGGGGGAGGAAAATTTCAGGGAGTTGCCAGTTACGGTGGGAGGTCGGCGGACGAGGGATGCGTGTTTCTCTCGTACAGGTACGCGCGTGTGTGTGAGGCGTTGACTCTAACTGAACTCGAGCGAGGCATTGGGCTCTAACTGAACCCGAGCGATCACACTGCAGGCTACGCGTTACTGAACCCGAGCGATCGATCGATGGCTGTTAACTGACCCTGATCGAGCGATTCCTTCGTTACTGCTGCTAACTGAAGCTGATCGATTGGATGAATAGTGAGAATTGCAGGGGGGTTGGATGAACAGTGAGTGGTGGCGTTGCCTCTAGATGAACAGGACCCCGTGGTATGGAGGGCTGGATGAACAGTAGACGGTGGAGGGGTGCCCGTGGAGGGGTGGTTGAACAGTTCCCCGTGGTGTGGAGGGCAGGATGAACAGTAGACAGTGGAGGGGTGGTTGAACAGTAGCCGGTGGAGTAGCGCGCGGTGGAGGCTGGATGAACAGGAGCCCGTGGAGGCTGGAGGAGGTCGACGGTAGCCCGTGGAGGCTAGAGGAGGTCGACGGCGGAGATGAACAGTATCCCGTGGAGTCCCGTTTTGTGGTACGCCACACCCCTCCCGATGAACAGGACCCCCCGTTTCGACCGTAGCGCTCCAACACAAGTCTGTTTCGTCCGTTTTGCGGTATGCCACACCCCTCCCGATCAAAAGGACCCCCCTTTCGATCGTAGGAGGTCCGGTTCGTCCGTTTTGCAGTACGCCACACCCCTCCCGATCAACAGGACCCCCGTTTCGACTGTAGGAGGTCCGTTTCCTCCGTTTTACGGTACGCCACACCCCTCCCGATCAACCGGACCCCGTTCCGAACGTAGGAGGTCTGTTTCCTCCGTTGTGCGGTATGCCAGGCCTCATTTCCATCGCCTATTCCGTCCAAGCCCTCCCGATGAATACGACCATGCATTCCGTTCAGACCCAGCCGGTTGGCTCCCACGCGTTCCGTTTCCTCCCGATGAACACGACGCATTCCATTGCCTCCCCATGAACACGACGCATTTCGTTGCCTCCCCATGAACACGACGACGACGCTGTTTCTCTGTTCCGACCCAGCCATGTACACGAGCCCTGGTCGTACGTATGTGCGAGTAGGCGTTTGAGACCCCGCCCGTATGTACACATACATGGCCGTATTTTCTTTCTTGCACCCTGGCTGATGTACGTACATGTACATGCTACGTGCGCGCCTCTACTATGACACGTTGCGCGCCTCTACTACGACACGTGCGCGCCTCTACATCGACCAGTATGTATGTACACGTTCGCGACCAGAATGACAACACAACGTACCCTTCGACCAGGTGGGTCCCGACTGTCAGGCACTTCCTTGCCTGCGAAGATGTAGCTGGTGGGTCCCAGCAGTCAGGAGGGCGAATCGTTTTGTTTTTCTGCCCGGACGCACTTCCTTGCGTGCGAAGGTGTAGCTGGTGGGTCCCAGCAGTCAGGGGGGAATCCGTTTTTTCACGAAATACGGTGGCCCGTCCAGTGGTTCCCAGCTGTCAGGTGGAGGAATGATTATTTTGCCTCTAATAAGGAGGCAACTTGCAGCCGCCGTGGACCTAGCTGTCAGCCTCTCCACGCACAGTACTCTTCCGATGGAAGTTGATCGTTGACCACATTGACCACGCCGCGCCGAGAGCACCACGGCGGTGGACGACGGCAAGACCTAGGAAGGGGACGACGCGGAGCCGAGGAAGACGCAACAGTGGATGCCCACGCGAAGAGGAGTACGAGGGTTCACTGGTTCGGCTGCAGTGTGAGGCTACCATCGCTGCAGAATAACAGGGGGTGTGGGTGAGTAGAGGGATGGCCTGGTTAGCAGTGGGAGTAGTAGGGGCGGTGAGGCCTTCGCGGTATCACAGCCGGCCACGGGAGGCAGGAGCATGCGGCATGACCGGTGCTGCTTTGGGCGGCTGGAGAACGAAGACCAGAGGTTGAAGAAGCACTACGGCCGCTGGATGGACATCATACAGTCACTGGAGTATTGACTAAGTTGACAAAGACCTCCGTCCCCGTCAACTTAGTAGGCCCACAAGTCAGCCTACCACTATACTGCGTCCCAGCTAGCAGGGGGAGTATTCATTTTTTTCCGTAATAAGGAGGCACTTCCTTGCGTGCGAAGATATAGCTGGTGGGTCCAAGCTGTCAGCGGCGGTAACATTTTTAACGTGAAATACAAAGGCCCTTTCTATGGGTCCTAGATGTCAGGTGGAGGAATCATTATTTTGCGCATAATAAGGAGGCGTTTCCTTGTGTGCGGCCGTGGACCCAGCTGTCGGCCTCTCCATGTACAGTCCACTTCAGATGCATGTTGGTCGTTGACCACGTTGACCAGGCCGCGTCGAGAGCACCAGGGCAGTGGACGACGGTGAGGCCTAGGAAGGGAACAACATGGAGGCAGGGAAGACTCGGCAGTTGTTTCCCATGCGGAGGGGAGTACGACTGTACGAGGGTTTACTAGTTCGTCTGCCGTCGCCGGAGAATAACAGCAGGTGTGGGTGAGTAGAGGGATGGCTAGGCCAGCGATGGGAGTACGGTGGGGCGGTGAGGCCTACGCGGCAGCACAGCCGGCCGCGGGGAGGAGGGAGCAGGCAGTCCCGCCGGCGCTTGTTTGAGCGGCTGGAGCAGGAACAACAGAGATTGAAGAAGCACGACGGCCGTTGGATGACCATCAACAGTCACTGCTTGTGCGTCATTTTTTTTTACAAAAGCCTCAAATCTGTGGAAAACGGCATACAGCCCAGCTACCATTATTTCTAATAATTTACAGCCCATTTGCTAATTCTTAAGGGGTTTTTAGCCCATATTCTTTTTGTTAGCATTACAGCCCATATTGTGGCCACGGTTAAAAAATTATATGAAATTTTGCATATTTCGGTGCGGTCCGAACTATTTTTAATCTCGAAATTTCGACTCACATTCAAACTGATATTAAAAATAAATTTATATCAATATAAAATCCAACAAATTCTCCACGCATAAAAATTAATGTAATTTAACATCTCGAAATGAAAAAAAGATATTTGAAACTAATTGTCGGTATGATGTGTTTTAAAAATATACAACCCATTTCTCATTACTGATGGGCCATTTTCTCGACCAGCCGAATGAAGCTCTCCTCGTCTTGAAAGATTTGCAGCCCAACAGGCCTGACAAAGTGACTTACTTGGCAAATCACAAAAAATTGGGCTGTGATCGTGGACCCAGCTGTCAGCCTCTCCACGTACAGTACTCTTTCGATGGAAGTCGTTCCTTGACCACGTTGACCATGCCGCTCGGAGAGCACCACGGCGGTGGACGACGGCAAGGCCTAGGAACGGGACGACGCGAAGCCGAGGAAGACGCGGCACTGGATGCCCACGCGGAGAGGAGTATGAGGGTTCACTGGTTCGGCTACGGCGTGAGGCTGCCGTCACCGCAGAATAACAGGGGGTGTGGGTGAGTAGAGGGATACCCTGGGCCAGCGGTGGGAGTAGTAGGGGGCGGTGAGGCCTCCGCGGCATCACAGCCGGCCACGAGAGGCAGGAGCACGCGACACGACCGGCGCTGCTTTGGGAGGCTGGAGCAAGAAGACCAGAGGTTGAAGAAGCACTATGGCCGTTGGATGGACATCGTACGGTCACTGGAGCTAGAATCGTTCATATTGACTAAGTTGAGAAAGCCCTCCATCCTCATCAACTTAGCAGGCCCACAAGTCAGCCACCCACTATGGTGGGTCCTAACTAGCAGGGGGTATTCATTTTTTGGTGCGTAATAAGGAGGCACTTCTTTGCATGCGAAGATATAGCTGGTGGGTCTGACCTGTCAGCGGGGGCAACATTTTTTTCGCGAAATACAGAAGCCCTTCCCATGTACAGTGCACGTACAGTGCGTAATAAGGAGGAACTTTCCTTGCGTGCGACCATGGACCTCGTGGGTCCCAGCCGTCAGGCTCTCCACGTACAGTCCTCTTCCGACGACTCTCGTATGTTGACCACGCCGCGCCGAGCGCACTGAGGCGGTGGACGACGGTGAGGCCCTAGACTGGAATGGCCCGGAGATGGGGAAGACGCGGCAGTGGAGTCGCAGACGGAGAGGAGTGGGAAACTTGACGGGTTCGGGTGCGGGGTGGGCCTATACTTGGCAGAGAATAATAGGAGGTGCGGAGTGGAGGGATGGCCTGGCCGTTGGCCGGGTAGCGTTTCCCTGAGGAGCGCAAAACAACACCGCTATACGCCGAAGGCTAGAGCAGGCGGTTCCAGCAGCGCTGGGGGAAGAAGACGAGAGATTGAAGAAGAATGCCGGCCGTTGGATGTAAATCCAACACCTTCTTAGGCTTCGACCTACTGGCCCACATGTCAGCCAGTCCATTTGTTTTTTAGTCCATTTGGTGGGCTGGGTGAAACAATGATGTAGCATCTATGCAGCCCATTTAAATCCCATTTGCATTTTTCTCGAAATCCACAGACTTGATGGGCTGGGTGAAAATATCATGTTGGGCTAGATGGAGAAATGTTATAAAAACATAAACACATGATTGCACGTCAGTAAAATCTTTGCAAGCTTATGTACGCAATCACTAGGAGTTAACTTGCCAAGTTATATATAAACAATTATTAATTTTATTTTGTAAGAACTTTCAACTTACGAAATAAAATATTATTTTAATTTGATGAGTTAATAGTACGTGTGGTATTATTAGTTTTTAGGATATATGTGGGACAGTTGAGTTGGTTCTAGGGGAAAGTACTGGGAGAAAACTCAGTTTACATCGAAAAAGAAAGTGGGAGAAAATTCAGAGACCTGCTGGGTCCACCTGAGGAGGGGAATATGTTGGGAGGAAGGAGATTCAAAGCATGGCAGCTGAGTGAACTAGTTTTTTTACGGACAAGTGAACTAGTTTACATACATAAGCAAATAGCCACTAAAAAAGCAATCAGGTTAATGGGTTCTTAAAAGAAATATTTCGGAAAAACGGATAATTATGACACATAGGCTAATGCATGAAACACTCAGATGATAAAGGTGCTTATAAACAGATAAAGTAGAACATCTAGACCTTCCTGGCACGCTTGATCATGACGCTGCGGCTGTCTTTGTACTCGTCGGTTACGTGAAGCAGATACACCCTCATGTCCAAGATCTGCCTGTACATATCGTAGCATGCCTATGCGTCCTTGGCCGCGTAGGTTATGTAGGCTAGATTCAGAGGTACCTCCCACGTGTTCAGGTCGTCTTCTTTCATGTTGGCATATCAGGGATCGATGATGGTCTCAGCGAGGTCAACCACGGAGTCCTTCTCCTTCCCGTTGCTGATGATCTTGTATTGCTTCTGGATGTCTACAAGCTTGTTGCACCAGATGGCCGAATCGTCACGTTCTTCCTTCTCTCCACCATAGCGAAGGTGCAGTCGGCGCTTCCCATGAAACGGGCGAATGCTCCAGAACCTGGTGCAACCATAGGACTGAGGCGAGGCAGAGCTTCACCAAGTCTGTATCGTTGGTGTACATCACATTCAACTTGGTGCAACCATAGGACTGAACGGCGAACTCAAAGGGGAACTCCTTGCTGAAGTCCATATCCAGCAGCCTCACCCCTCGGATCGCCATTGGAGTCTCTTCGAGTGAACGAGTGTGTAGGCGGCGGAAGCAGTTCGTTTTTCAGCTCTTGGGGAACTAGATTCAACAGTAAGCTGAGTGTGTACAGGCGACAACAGTTACTACCCCTCCCTGTCCGCTGCACGCCCGGCAGAAGATGCACCCTCGGCGCATTCAAATGCCTCCATTAAGAAACCTACTCCGGCCACACGTCGGTTCATGAGCGGGTCTGTATTGGTACTGTAATAACAGGAGTTAGTGGTCACTTTACTTAAATTTAATTAGCTTTAATAGAAATTTATACTTAAAACAAGCAATGCATTCACTCGTTCTATCAGTGCCATAGGATCAACTTGCACAATAATTAGAATTATTATTCTCAGGACGCACACGATCAGCACATTTGTCGCACTTTCACAAAGATAATACTACCAAGTTTGAACTGTTTGTTATGGTTTTTGTCCTCTGCATCATCATGCCGTGTTTCCCAGCTTGCAAGATTGAGAACCAACAAACAAGATCCAAATAATAAGTACAACAAAGATGCCTACACATCTCATTGATTCCCAGCTTGCAAGATTCAGAACCAACAAATAAGATCCAAATAATAAGTACAACAAAGATGCCTACACATCTCATTGATTCCCAACTTGCAAGATTCAGAACCAACAAATAAGATTCAAATAATAAGTACAACAAAGATGCCTACACATCACACTGATTCCCAGCTTGCAAGATTCAGAACCAACCCTTTAGAGCCTTTTGATAAAGTGAATATCGGGATTAAATCCATCTTGGCTAGCCATGTCATAGAATCAAAGAACTTGGCGAATGCTCTTAACCATCACAACATCTGTAGTTTAGTATTCCTGTTTGCACAACATGTTTGCACAGCACAAACAAGGAGACATGAGAGCATGATTTCACTTTAATAGCGGCATCCTTGAACTCAACCTCCAGCTCTACTTGGATGAGGTCTGCCTGGAGTTCCATGATTCAATTCATGTGCCTTTTTCTACAGTTCACCTGAAATGAAGCAAAGATTGCATCATTCAACTAGCAAGAAGTAGTTGCTCTTGTGAGCTGGCAGGTTCTTCTTTAGTAGTTGCACTAAAATATAGGAACATTAAGGTTGGCTGTCCGGCTCATGTAAGGTGCAACTATAATTTTCTTCTCCTTTTGTGCAGTTCCACTAAAATAAAGTGCCATTGTGGTGACAGTGACGGCTCCTTGCAAAGGCTAATAAAATGTTGCACGAGATTACCAGCAGAAGTTGACAGAGATTTTGGAAACTCCAATCACCATTTTGTGCAGTTCCACGAAAATTGAGAGATGTTGCCCACGTGACATTTTAGTTGAACTGCACAAGACACTCATTCCTGAACTGCACAAGACACTCATTCCAAAAAAAGTGTTTTGTGCAGTTCACTAAAAGGTCACAATAGCAACAAGGTGAAATGGATATCCCTATCTGCACAAAAAGATAGAAAGTAGACAGTTGCTGGTCAATAAGAATATACGAAACATATACAAAATGAAAAGAAGCATCTTAATTATGTTCATGGCAATCACGCAAGGACAGTAGAAATTTTAAAACGTCAGCAATGCTTCATGTTACCAGAAGCATTACGATCAACAATGAGATTCCTCAAATATGGGATTACTTTAATGGTGGCATTGCTTGTTTACCACACACAGTAAATCAACAGCAGCTAAAGATTTGGTTTAAGGGCATGGGACCATGGGGACACTAGGACACTCAGTAGCATAAAGGAGCAACTTACTTATCATACTGGGGAAAATAGCAGGAGTGCCATTTGTAACACAGTTTAATTGCATCTTATCACTGGAGGCATTAGATTAACAATAACACCATGTGATTGCTTCATTTTACGTGCGCCCTTACATTAACAACAACAAAATGTTGGTATAAGGACATGCGACAGTGGACGCATCAGTACAATGTACCTACAAGGAGGCATAAAGTGGTGATGCCGAGTTTGTTCATGCTATGTGAGGGCAGCAAACATAATCCTGGAGACCTTGTACTATGTGAGGGCAGCAAATCTAATCCTGGAGACCTTTTACTCTATGAGGGAAGCAAATCTAATCATAGAGACCTTTTACTATGTGAGGGCAGCAAATCTAATCCTGGAGACCTTTTACTATGTGAGGGCAGCAAATCTAATCCTGAGACCTTTTACTATATGAGGGCAGCAAACCTAATCCTGAGACCTTTTACTATGTGAGGGCAGCAAATCTAATACTGGAGACCTTTTACTATGTGATGGCAGCAAATCTAATCCTGGACATACTCTGTTGACTTGTCCACCAGCGGCCACTTTCTATCCTTTTTTGAACCAATAATAGATCTGTTCCTTATCCAATTTGTACTACGTTTTCCCATTATTTCCCTTTTCAACCAAGAGACCGGTTGGGTATCCGGTCTCTACTACTTTCACCATATTATTTCCTCTTTGAATCAAGTCCTAGATTCATGCTACAACTTTCCCCCCTTTCTTTGTTGTTTGAAAAAAGCCCTAGATTCGAATGTATGAAGTAGCTTTACCTCTAATAATACTAAAAAATTAGGTGGCTTTGGAAGAGCTGATGGGAGTAGAAAAAGATGCACATGCAGACACGTGGGGAGCTGGGGCAGTAGAGCAAGGCCGCTTTCGAAGAACTTATACCTGAGTGTCATCGGGATGTCGGCGGCGGCAGGTCGGATCTGCGGACAATACGGCATGAAGGAAGAAGGGTCGGAGGACCTCCCGAGCCGGCGCTGTGTCGGAGAGAACGGCACGGGCAGAGGATCGGGCCCCTCCGGCAGCTGTGGGTTTCCTCCCTCAGCGGCGATGACCGCTTGAACGAGGCACCTTTTAGTCCTCTACACACACCAGCCGAAGGGATCCGGACGGATCTGTGACCAGCGGTGAGCAGAGAGAAAATGTCGCTACCACTGTCTTGTTTATATCTGGAGAGGATGAGAGAATGAAGAGAGCAACCCTAGTAAAGCAAGCGCTCAGGCCCCTGCGTCCATATATAGTGGGGTGATTATCTTTTTTCTCTCCACAACAAGCGTTTCAATTTGTGTACGTGGCATTAAAGAAAAGAAACTCTCTATTTAAGGGGACTACTGTACGACTCCTACTTACTACTACCTCTGTCCTGGTTTATAGGTCCCCTTTATAGTTTGTGCCAAATTTTGACTAAAGATTTAACTAACAAAATTTTAATGCATGTCAAGAAAAATTGTCTCATTGGATTCGTATTTGAACATAGTTTTCAAAAATATAATGTTTGGTGACATGCGTGACCATTTTGTTAGTTTAATCTATGGTCAAAATTTGGCACGAAATACAAGTACTACAATATTGTTCACTTGTGCTCCCCGCCCTCCATTCATTGAACAACCCCACGGGTGAATAAACATACAGTAAGTAATGTATTTATATAGAACGAACAAGCTCGAACTATTTTCGCGTAGTTAAAAGTTGAGGGCGGGGCTTTTCCCGGGCAGTACTCGCGGCAGTTTTCGGGTAGGCGAGGAGGGTGAGCGAGTGGGGCTGTGCGATTTGATGGCGTGTTACTGCTGGAAAGACTTGTGATATGACCACTCACTATAGTCATGAATTACTAGCGCTCCGGCCGGGGTGATGCCCCCCTTCCGTTCCGCGCTCTAATCTGGTGCATGACATGTCGACCCGGATGCTGGCTCTCCCACATGTCAGAGTAGTAAGAAGGAGCAAAGAATGATGCGGTATATACTGGTACAATACTACTCCCTCCGTTCCTAAATATAAGTCTTTGGAGAGATTTCACTATGGACCACATATGGAGAAAAATGAGTGAATCTACACATAAAATACATCTATATACATCTGTATGTGGTCCACAGTGAAATATCTACGAAGACTTATATTTAGGAATGGAGGGAGTACTACTCAGGTCGAAGGAGTGCGAACCACGGCAGCCCAGTGAACCAACAGTGCGAACCACGGTAGCCCAGTGAACCAGTAGTAGAAAACAATGTGGTGATATGGCCATAAAAAACAATGTGCTACGGTCCACACTGTAGCATGTACAGTAACACTCCTCTTTGTTTGGATCCCTGAGTTAGAGCTAGTTTGGGTTGAAATAGCCTCAAATTATCGAAACAAGAGGGGTTAGTTTCAGCTAGTTTGCTCTAACCCAGCTAAAAAAACTAGCCCGGTGGAGAGGTTCTAATTGGGTTAGTTATCCTCGGGCCCACTAAAAGAGAACTAAAAAAATCTCCCCTGCCCGCACCAGATCGCTCCCCCCCTCTCGCACGACTCCTCTCTGTTCCTCATAGGGCCGCCCGCCCAAGTGCCGCACGCCCTCTCTCTCCTCCGGCCGCCCTCTCCTTCCGGCCTCCGCCGCCCTACTCCAACCGCCCTCTCCCTCCGGCCTTCGAAGGTCGCCTCGCTCCCCCTTCACCAGTCGTTTTTCTCCCTCTGTCCTGCACGGAGGCGACGCATCTACCAGGGAGGTCGCGAGAGGGGTGAGTTTGTTCGTTCCTTCTCTGTCTCACGGCCATATCATTGATCTTGCTTGCTCTAGTGCTAATTCTGATTTGGAAAAGTAGATCCTAATCAAACTTGGTATAGATTTGTGGTGCACGCATGGAATTGTTTGATGCTGCTTGAGGAGGTAATAAATCTGTCTAGAGGCCCAAAGATTCAGGTCACCTTTCTAGGTATTTCAGTTTCAGGCTTGCATTATTTCTAGAGGCCCAAAGATTCAGTTCACCTTTCTAGGTATTTCAGTTTCGGGCTTGCATTATTTCTTGAGGTCCAAAGATTTAGTTCACCTTTCTAGGTATTTCAATTTCAGGCTTGCATTATTTCTAGAGGCTCAAAGATTTAGTTCACCTTTCTAGGTATTTCAATTTCAGGCTTGCATTATTTCTGGAGGCCCAAAGATTCAGTTCACCTTTCTAGGTATTTCAGTTTCAAGCTTGCATTATTTCTAGAGGCCCAAAGATTCAGTTCACCTTTCTAGGTATTTTAGTTACAGGCTTGCATTATTTCTAGAGGCCCAAAGATTAAGTTCCCAGTTGGCGGCAAGCGGCCCTGCTACCCATGCCGGTGTCGACCTCAACCCGCAAGGGCTAGCGTCGGAGGGGTTCCCGGGGCTTGGGCTCTACAGAGCCTTCCTCCAAAGTGACGATGGCGAGCTCCTCCCTCGGTGCATGAGGGGCTCCGGGCTCCCTCCCTATCGTGAATGACTTCCGTGATGAGTTAGCTCATTCTTTGTTTCATGAAGTGTTTTTTTATTTTGTGAAGCTTGATTGACGACTTGTATGTTTAAGTGGGATATCTCATTTGTATGGACAAAGTAAAAATTATCATGTTTTGCATGCTTGATTTGTATATATGGTTCGTTTATGTCAATTGTGAGCGGGAGGAGGCCACAGAAGAGCCGGCCACACCAAGAGGGTGCTTGGATCCAAGGGACTTATTTTAGTCTGACTAAAAATAGTCTCTTTAAGAGGCTAAAGTTCCAAGCACCCCTGACTAAAGAGGGGCTAAAACTAGTCTTGAGACTAGAAATTTTTAGTCAGGGGTACCCCTACTAAAATGTGGATTAGTCCTCTCTCTCCTCATTTAACTCCTCTCCTTTAACACAGGCGAGTTCTGGATTGGAGGGCTTGGAGGATAATAAATGCTCATTAACTTGATTTTAGTCTCTTTAGTATTTGGATCCAAGCATGGGTGAGGCTAGCAAGTTTTAGTCCCACTACTTTTAGTCATGGAACTAAAACGTATCCAAGCACCGTCCAAATCCGGCAGGAAATAGGGTCCAAAGTAGTAAAATGATTGAGATAGAGCATTTATTGTCAATCTAACCCTGCCATCCATACACCTCTTTGGTTTAGAGTTAGTTCAGGGTTAGAATCTAACTCTAACCTCTAACTGAGTTAGAGTTCTCCTCGTCTCGGTTCATCGCCATCATACTTTCCCCATTCCTGTGTTTTCAGTATCCTGCGAATCAAAGAGGCCCTTTTTTTGCGGAAAAAATCAAAGAGGCCATTAGACTGGTTTAGGTCCAGTCATTTTTTATAAATGTGTTATGTTCAAAATTTAATGAACGTGCTCTGGTTTCCACAAAAATAATACGGTTTCATGTAGTAATTCATTCATTTATTTATTCTTCTGTGGGGGGTTTGCATGTAGTTCGTGACGTCTGAAATGTAAAGTACCCCGGCATATGCTCCGAGTCGTGCATGCACTACGACCGAGATGCTCTATGTCCCACATGTCGGCGAATGGGAGAACGTGGAAATAGCCTAGGAGTACATATAGGAGGATAAATGCGTGAAAAAATATGTACTGCGAAGCATAGCCGCGGTTCAAAAAGGAGACCTAAAGTGATGACAGCTATAGGTCGCACACACCCAACTAGTGGTACTAGACATACGACTAATTTTTCCCTAAAAAAAAGAGGCACGAGTACTCAGTACTCCTATTCTATAAACACGAGTCCCATCTGACAACAGTGGCCGTGCTACAGCTAGCTCTCCTCCCTCGTTTCTCTCTTCTAATTCTAAACTCGGCCGACGCCCGTTGGGCGGGGTGGGTTTGCTCAACTGCGGCCCCACCTCACAGTGAAAATGTTACGACTGGAATAAAAATGCCATATACTCCCTCCGTTCATAAATATAAGCCTTTTTAGATACTATTTCAAATGGAATACAGTATACAGATGTATGTAGACATATTTTAGAGTGTAGATTCACTCATTTTGCTCCATATGTAGTTGTCACTTGCTGGAATCTTTAGAAAGACTTATATTTGGGAACGGAGGGAGTACTATACTAATAAAACATTAAGGCCACGAGGCGATGTAGTGCTAGTTACAAGAGGCAAGAAGAAGAGATGCATCCATCGACGACGTCCGCCTCCTCGACTCAGGGCGTCGGCCCACTGAACGGCGCCTAAGTAGCAGCTGCTTTCGTGGCCAGGTCGACGTGCTTCTGAACAATGGCGTCCAAAGATTCCAGCCGCTGGAAGAAGGCCAACGTCTTTCTGTCCTCGCTTGCCTTGTAGTGGCCTATGTAGACGATTTCCTCGTAGATGTGGATGTGCAGGTCGACGGTTTCTTGCATGGCAAGGCGCTGCGTGGCGAGCGCGGCCTTGAGGTGCACATTCTTTGTCGTGACCTCCGGCACCTGCAGGGCCACCAGGGCTTGAAAGAGTTCGTCACCATGGAGGCCGATGAGGGTGGCAGGAATTGAGGAGCCTCGGCGTGCGGGCTGGAGCAGTACGGCAAGGTCGTCCGCGCGCTTCTTGACGGCGGTGAACTTGCGGATGGAGTTGACCATCATGTCGTCCATGCGAGAGGCGAATCCGGCGTCGGCGAGGGCTACGATGCCTGCGGTCGCCAGCACTGTCTGGAAACGCTGCACGGTGCGGGGCCGCAGGCCGGTGCCTTGGATGATTTGGCAGAGCCGACTGCCGCTCGCGTCCATTGCCTCCATAGGTGCTTGTGGCTTCTGGTCACTTGGTCTTGGATTGGAGTGAGCAGTGTTGCGCAGAGACTTGGGAGTAGATGGATTGGAGTGGTGGGGCGCCTTTATTATATGAGAGTCCAAACTCTGTTGCATTCACATCGTGCTGGCTCTATTATGCTTCTCCAATTAATTCCCTCTCCATGTAATTGAGGATGCATGATTGACTGTTCAACGTCTTGGGAACCGCTACCCTCTCCCTCCTTGGCATTCAAGCACCTATGGACCCGTCGACGACGAGGTGCCTATTGAATTCATAAATTTCAAGATGATAGTGTCGTGCGTGTGTGCATTCATAGGGGTGAGTGTATGCGCATGTATATGAGCGCTTGCGTCTATACTGTGTCAAAAAAACATAAATGCATGTCAAAAAGAGACTAGTCAGTATACTCAATATTGTGCACCTCGGAGAGGAAAACGATAGAACTAGTACGTATTTATTTACGTTGCAGATTCACTCATTTTGCTCCATATGTACTCTGCCTCGGTGTAGTCTAGTCACTTGTTGAAATCTCTAGAAGGGCAAATACTCCTTTCTGGTTTACAGGGCTATACTAGCAAGTAGTTGTACGTACTAGTACAATAGTGGGCTCACATAGCAATTTCATCTCATGCAAGAGCCTGGCTATATGCGTGCTCCAATGTTCGCAACTTCAACGTTCGGTTTGCGCTTGGCTCTTCGCCTCTTCGAGAAGATGAACAATGATATTACTACTACTGCTTCTATAGTGTCGAATCCACTTCTGCATGTCCGCCCACCGCGAGTGGGACGGATAGCTTGTTGTAGAAGTACTACTAAGCAAAATCCTGTCCTCGTTTGCAAGCAACCGCGTGCATGGGCGAGGGAGAAGGCGTGTAGTAAAATCAAGCTTCTCCTCGTTGTACGAGTTGACGCGACCCATCATAGCACTGGCCCCACATGCTTGCTTCTAAACTTGGCTGAAAGACCCACAGTGTACAATATATTTGCTGCAACCTCTAATATTTACCAAGCACAAATTAAAATATATGTGGCCGTATGCATTGTTCTGATGCAGAGGCCGGGGAGTCCCCCCTTTTTGAAAAAAAATTAAATTAAAATATATATTCCTATCTTGACCAGATGAGCGTGCAAACTACAATCACGAGGGTGACAGGTAGGGCCATAAGACTATTTTTTTTAAACTTCCAGATGGCCACATAGCATGGAGCCGACCCCAACGATTTTAAACTTCGATATAGGCACGGTACATGCTATCCTAGACTACTCTACACATGAAACTGCCACATGAGCGTCCGGGCTGCGCTTGGCTCTTCGCCTCTTTGGGAAGTTGAACAATGATGGAGTACTACTGCACTGGAGGAGTACTACAGTACGCTTCTGGCCATCTGACACCGATTGAACTGCTGCATGTCCATCGCGTGCAGGAGGGAGAGCGTGTAGCAAAAGCTTCTCCTAGTCTTGCCAGCCACCACGCTCATGGATGAGGGAGGGACGCTCCTGCCTTTGCGTGTATGACAGGTGGGCCCGACAGGTGTGTGGCAAACCTGTCATACAGCCAAAGACAGGTGTAGTTAAGTCCGCGAGGGAGAGGATAATCAAACTTCTCGTTGACGTATGAGTTGACACGACACATCAAAGCACTGCACTCAATATATTTGAATAATTTGCGTTTACCGATGCATTAATTACAACGCATGCATGCATGCCGTGACTCTCCTTTTGATACTTACATGTGTTGATTTAATGCACCTTGAAGTAGTATAAAATATGTGACGGTAAAGCTTTGTAATACCTCGGCCCAAGTCGAGAGATGGTTGTGCACGAGGAGGGCGAGATCATGCAGACCAAATAGGACCCGATGATGGAGCTTTCTAAGGTCTCGATGGACCTCACCATGCTCCACTGCCCCTTGTGCCTCTGCCCCTTGACGCCTCCAGTGTATGAGGTTCGAATACACCTCGTCCGTTCGGCTGATTGAGCAAGGTGCAAGTTTCTTGATTGATGTGTTGTTCCATTCATTTCTGCAGTGCAAGGGAGGGCACCTGGCCTGCATGGACTGCCGCGTCGAGCGCCCCGGGAACCAGCGGCAGTGCCAGAAGTGCGAGCACGACAGTGGCTTCGACGTGCGAAACACGGCGGTGGACACCGTCCTTTCGTCGGTGAGGGTGGAGTGCCCGCACGAAGGTTGTGGGCTTTACGTCACTTACCACACGCTCGCCGATCACCAGAGCGTGTGTCCGCTCGCCCCCTACAAATGCCCCGTGCCCATCTGCGGCTACAAAGGCCCGCCGCCGGCGCTCTACCACCACATCAGCACCGCGCATCCCATGCCCATGCACAGGATCCAGTACGGCAAGGTGCTCCAGCTGCAAGTGCCACTGTCGGAGCCACGGCTCTTGCTGTTCGCGGAGGAGGACCGCCGCGCATTTTTCTTGGTCGGTGGCATGCTCGACATCGGCGCACCTATCACCGTGTCGGTCGTCTGCATCAGAGCGGGGGCGTCCCCACTGCCGCACTACGTGGCCAAGCTGTGGGCGAATGGCCCGCCGGGGGAGCCCAAAGGCACGATCGACGCCGTCAAGGTAGAAATGGAGGTGACAAGCAGCAAGGATCCCGACGACATCGACGTGCAGGAGCTGACCTACTTGACAGTCCCTCCACATTCAGATTGACAAGCTCATGTCCTAAATGTTTCTACAGTGCCTTCTATTTATCTTAGTAATATGCTAATATAGGGATTACCTTGGTCTACTTTAGCTTAAGAAATGGTGGGTTTTGGTGGCGATGCAGCAATTACTTCGACATCATATCAGTAATTTCCAACAGTCGAACGGATATTTTGTGTCTGTTGGATATAAAGTTCCTTTGGGTAAGAAGTACTACTTGTCATAAAAATGGATAAAAGGAGATGTATGTAGACGTATTTTAGTTCTAGATACGTCCCTTTTTATCCATTTTGATGACAAGCACTCCCTCTGTTCCACAATACATGCCTTCCATTTGTCAAAATATAGATATATCTAGACATGTTTTAGTATATAGGTACACCCATG
Source organism: Triticum dicoccoides (assembly GCF_002162155.2). NCBI lineage: Eukaryota > Viridiplantae > Streptophyta > Magnoliopsida > Poales > Poaceae > Triticum > Triticum dicoccoides. Next base: position 64,808,623 of record NC_041389.1, on the reverse strand, counting down.
ATAGAGCCAATCGGATGGTTGAGAACACTACAATTTGTAGCTACAGATGCGTGTGTGACTCCCAGATGCAGAGGCCGGGGGTTATCATCCTCCTTTTCGAGAAAAAACAGACGCGTGTGTGAGAGGACGAGTGCGTGCATGCACCTCTTCTCTTCCTGTATAACGTAATACTAAACTCATAGTACAAGTTTTTGTGGGTGGCACGATGGTGCGTGCGAGAAGTCCTGAGAGATAGGTTTAAAGCGTCTGAAAAAAAGACTATCCTAGAGCTCGCCACACGGCTATTCATGTCGAACGCCCATTAACCGTAAGATATGTATACGATGGTGCCAGTTATTTCATGTACACAACAGTACTCCCTCCTTTCCGGTTTATAGGGATTAGTTCAAAAATCTCACCAACCAAGATGGTGAGTGGTGGAATAATTTTTGTAGTTTGCAAAAGCACCTAATTAATGCTCTTGTTTTTATCAAAAAATTATGTTTATCAATGCATTAATTGCAATGCATGCATGCATAAAGTACATGCATTGGTCAATTTTCTCTTAATACTTGCATGCAATGATTTAATGCACCTTGGAATCGGAACATGTGTTGGGGAACAACCAAATTGACCCTTATAAAATGGAAAAACTAAAATTTTGAGATATGCCCTATAAAACTGGAAAGGAGGGAGTAGAAAAAGAATTACTCCATCCAAGAATAGTGTCGCACTTCAAAGCTAGAACCGTCAATAAATTTTGAGCTTGCGTCTCGTCACATTCCAAATTACTCCACGCTATATTGAATTGCAAACCTGTTCACACCGATCACAACCTAAACGGTTTCCCACTTAGGAGCGTATTAGTACCACACTATATTGAATTGCAAACCTGTTCACACCGATCACAACCTAAACGGTTTCCATGCTTGTTTGCTGCTAAGTTTGTCATATGTGCCAATTCAATTCCCAATTTTGATCAATAACCATATTCTGGATAAGTAGAATGATCTGGTTAATAATAATAATAAGTAGAATGATAATATACTGGTGTATCTTCACTTTTTATTTTAAAAGTACTCTGTATTCTATCAGTGACTTACCTTTTGCTCTCTTTTGAATGCTCAGATGTTTTGCATCAGCCTGTCATTGCTTGCTAAGGGAGAAGCGGGACTTGGAGAAGAAATCTTTCCATTAAGCAGATTACATGTTTGGTTGCTGTGAAGTACCAGATAGGCTAGTTCTATTTTTTTTCATGATCCTGGAGTATTTCAGCAGCGCCATGCAAATGCAGTAGCATTTGTTTTTTGTTTGTAAAAACTTAGTTAGCCCGCAATCAGTCAGTAGTAGCTCAGCCAGCCAGCCTCAAATAGTATTGCTGGAATGAATGGTTGTAATATAATAACATTGCACGTTGCTTTGAAAATGTACCAGAACTTGTGGTGATGTGGTGATGTGTTGTAATGTCAATGGCATAATAATTTTTTTTGGATTGGATCAATTTTTTCGGAACTGGGCTAGGCCCAAGTTATATTGGACAATTATTTTTGAGGGAAGAACATGAGAGGCCCAGCAAAGAAATGGGCCAGAAAAATACATGATCAAAAAGAAAATCCCCTGTTAAAAGGGCCACGCAAAGAAATCAATAAGGCTGAATTGTTGGGCCAGACTCATGTAGCTAATAAAAGCACAGGAAAAAATACAGTAAAAAGGCCGAATTGTTGGGCTCGGCCCATGTAGAAAATCGAATTGGACCGGGTTGAATCTTGTGCCACATCAGATTGCCACACTGGATGCCTATGTGGCCTGGGGAGATTGCTAGTGACCAAAACGCCACAGTAGGAATATTTTGGTCATAAACGTCTTTGACCATTCCAGAAGAAAGGTCGCTATAGTCAGTTTACGACGGCCAGCTTTTGACCTTCTGTTTTTGGTCACAAAAAGGTTGTAAATGGAAATTTGTGACCTTTCAGTGACCAATAGTGGTGGTCACAAGTTGACATATTTCTTGTAGTGTGAGTGGTTCAAGCTCACCAACATGCCTACTTATTGTTGTTCCTGCCATGTTTGAATCTGTATTATAACTTGCTATGTTTACATGGGTGCCATCATATCTTCTGGTCCTTTTTGGCTTATGGTCACTAAAGGACTTTTGATCTATGCAATTAGTATATTCATGCCATGCCTTTGTTTGCCATGTTAAGTTTTTGAAACATGTTGTTTGATAACTCTAAACATTGCAACCTGATGTTATTTCCTGATAAGTCTGAAACTGTTAATATATGCAATCTTGCCATGTGTGTTTGAGCATGTTCTAGTGATTTCTGGAGATAGCTCATTGTCCATGTTTTGTAATGATTTACCTTTACATCATGCCCATGCCTTTTGTTTTCATGTTGAGATGCTGTAGCATGTTGTTTTGATGCTTGCAAGATGCCTAGTTGCTGTTTTGGACAGTTTGTTGCTATAACTTGTATAGAGTGTGTGTGTTGAACCGTTGCTCTGTTTTGAGTGTGCTCTATATGAAACTTGCTTAGAATTGCATGTAGTTTCATATTATCATGTTACATCCATGTTTTGAGGTGTTTACTTGATGTTTGAATGCATTTTGCATCAATGCCATGTTTACCTTGTTTTGCTCATATCTTCTAGGCCGTAGATCCGAATCTAATGAACTTTATATGTAACTTGACTAGAATTTCGTGTAGATCATCTTGGTGCATCTTAACTTGCTGTTTAACAACTTGAACATAAGGTTTATTCAGATCTGGACCAATTTCCAAATTTGCATATGAGGACTTACCGGAATTGTTATATGTTGTTTCCGGCCTCATTTAAACTTGCCTTGATGTGTTGCTCTTGTTTGCATCATCCCTTGCCATGAGTAGCCTCATCTAGATTTGTCATGCATCATGCTTGTTATGCATCATGACTTGTTCATGTGTGGTGTGTTTACTATGTTGTGTGCTTCTCTCGATAGTTCCTGTTTCGTTGCGATCGTGAGGATTCGTTCGTCTATGCTTGGTTCGTCTTCGTGGCTTCATCTTCTTCATGGACTCGTTCTTCTTCCTAGAGGGATTTCAGGCAAGATGACCGCTACCCTGGATCTCACTACTATCATTGCTATGCTAGTTGCTTCGTTCTATCGCTATGCTGCGTTACCTATCTTTTGCTCATCAAGCCTCCCAAATTTCCATGAACCTCTAATGTTTGACACCCTTCCTAGCAAACCATTGCTTGGCTATGTTACCGCTTTGCTCAGCCCCTCTTATAGCGTTGTTAGTTGCAGGTGAAGTTGAAGATTGCTCCATGGTGGACAGGATTATGTTGGGATATCACAATATCTCTTATATTATTAATGCATCTATATACTTGGTAAAGGGTGGAAGGCTCGGCCTTATGCCTGATGTTTTGCTCCACTCTTGCTGCCCTAGTTTCCGTCATACCAGTTTTATGTTCCCGGATTTTGCGTTCCTTACGCGGTTGGGTGATTTATGGGACCCCCTTGACAGTTCGCTTTGAATAAAACTCCTCCAGCAAGGCCCAACCTTGGTTTTACCATTTGCCTCACCTAGCCCTTTTTTCCCTTGGGAGTCTCTCTCTCGAGGGTCATCTTTATTTTAGCCCCCCCCCGGGCCAATGCTTGTCTAAGTGTTGGTCCAAACTGAGCGATGTCCGGCGCCCCCTGGGCAACCAGGGTCTATGCCAACCCGTCATCTTGCTCATCCGGTGTGCCCTGAGAACGAGATATGTGCAGCTCCTATCGGGATTTGTCGGCACAGCGGGAGGCTTTGCTGGTCTTGTTTTACCATTGTCGAAATGTCTTATAAACCGGGATTCCGAGTCCGATCGGGTCTTCCTGGGAGAAGGAATATCCTTCGTTGATCATGAGAGCTTATCATGGGCTAAGTTGGGACACCCCTGCAGGGTATAATCTTTCGAAAGCCATGCCTGCGGTTATAGGCAGATGGGAATTTGTTAATGTCCGGTTGTAGATAACTTGACACCAGATCCGAATTAAAACGCATCAACCGCGTGTGTAGCCATGATGGTCTCTTCTCGGCGGAGTCCGCGAAGAACACGGTTTCTTGGGTTATGTTTGACGTAAGTAGGAGTTCAGGATCACCTCTTGATCATTGATAGTTGACGACCGTTCCTTTGCTTCTCTTCTCGCTCTTATTTGCGTGTGTTAGCCACCATACTTGCTTAGTCGCTGCTGCAACCTCACCACTTTACCCCTTCCTTTCCCATTAAGCTTTGCTAGTCTTGATACCCATGGTAATGGGATTGCTGAGTCCTCATGGCTCACAGATTACTACAACCACAGTTGCAGATACAGGTTTATCCGATGATCATGACGCGAGAGCGATGCTTGCTTGTTTTGGAGTTCTTCTTCTGCTTCTTCTTTGATCAGGGGATAGGTTCCAGGTCGGCAGCCTGGGCTAGCAGGGTGGATGTCGTTTGAGTTTCTGTTTGTGTTTCATCTGTTGTCGGATGTTGTTCTCATGTAAGATGATGTTGTATTCGTGTGGCATTGTATGCCTCTTGTATGTATCCCCATCTATTATGTAATGTTGATGTAATGATATCCACCTTGCAAAAGCGTTTCAATATGCGGGTCTATCCTTGGTGGGACCTTCGAGTTCCTTTTGGATAGGGTCGCATATTGGGCGTGACAAGTTGGTATCAGAGCCTCGACCGACCCTAGGAGCCCCCTTGATTGATCATGTAGTTTGGCCGTTGTTGAGTCTAGAAGAAAATTGTTTTTTCGGAGTCTAGTTATATCGGAGAGTAGGAATTCTTTTTACTCCTCATCCCCTTCGCCGCTCTGGTGAGAAATCTTGACGTAGGTGTTTTGAATTACTCCTCTTCACCTTCAAAAATCTTCTTTAGGATCACGCAGTTGGTTTTTCGTTTGTTGGTTCTCATCTCTTTTCATCCGGTGCATTTCTCGTCAAGTCGACTCGAGCCTCTTCATCTTTGAGTTCAATCCTCAGTTGTTTTCTTTCCCACCCGCCCACCCTTTTCTTCTCGGAACCGGAGTCCGTAATCGAGTATCCATCCTAGTCGTGTGAAGCCTTTGCGTTCTTTCAACCAGTGTTTTCTCTTCAAGATATTCGCCGATTTCCCCTTCCAAGATGATTTTGTTTTCCCGCCCTCCCACCCTTTTTCTTTTCGTAGTCTGAGTCTCTTTC
>NC_041389.1:64779662-64803100 GCF_002162155.2 Triticum dicoccoides | reverse complement strand
AGCCTTTCGTCAATTATTTCAACCGGTGAATTCTCTTTGTTCGACATTCTTCATCTCTTTTTTGGTGGACTCAATTCAAGTTTTTCGGGTTGATCATATTCTTTTCCTTGGATCAAGTGTTTTCCCCGCTCGTTCGCCTCTCGCCAGTTTATCCTTCCAGAGTATTCAAGTCATCTCAGGAGATTCGTCTGTGTTCCAATTAATTCGAGGTTGTCACCTCATTCAAATATTACAATTGTTCCGGTGCATCATCTATCTTTTCAACAATCCTTTCCGACGGTGTTATCTCTTTAGTGGGCCCTAACCCACAGGTCTTTTTCCAGGATCTTACCTGACTCTTCTAATTATTCCGGAGTTATTCTCAATTCTTTTCAAGTGTGATGTAAGAATGGATCCCATCAGTCACATGCCTTCTCCAAGATCGATTTCAAATCATTGTCATTGTTGTCTCAACCTCTTCGTTTTTCATTCTTCCGGAGTGTCTCAACAAATTTTCGTGGTGTTTTCCGTCGCCATTTGAAGACCGAAGAAGAGTCGTCCCCTAAATTCTGCCCGTTCTCTTGAAGATTCGTGGTTCTAGCTTCTTTTATCCTCTCAAATTATTCCAATCATCAGATATTCTTTTCTTACCCATCCGGTGTATTTCAGAAGTTGATTTCTGTTTCCTTTCACCGGAGGCCATCATTCCAGTTATCGTTCTCTAATTATCCCGGTGCTTCGTTCAAGTATCCTTTATCAGCTCATGATCTCTTTGTTATTTTGCATCTAAATCCCCTCTAGCTTATTTGTTCTTCTAATTCTTCCAGGTGATTCTTTCCCTTTCGTCAGTCTTTTCCGGATTCTTATGGTGGTTCGTTCAAGATTCTTTTCCTTCATTATCATATTAATTCATTCGTTCTTTTCAATCCTACCGGTGGTTCATGAAGTCCTTCTCAAGTTTTGTGCTATCCATTCTCAATCCTTTTTTTTCAAGAAGAATAAGTAGTATGCAAAATCCATTGATTGTTATCAATTTAATTTGATGAAGGATAAGCATACAATAAATCTTATTCTTATTTCCTCAAAGTGAGTAATCCCTTCCTTCGGAGTTTGTTCTTGATGAATAAATTCTAGTTCCAAGAGTTTTTATCTTTTCTTTTCTGGAGTTCAATTTCCTCGATCATTTCGTCGGATCCTCCATCTAAATCATCGCAAGGCTCATCTTATTCTCTCTTCCTTCGTTCTATCTCATCATCCTTTTGTTACCGGAGTTCTTCATGGTGGTTCTTCATGATTTAATTCATTCTTCAAATTTTCATCAAGAATCTCGTTGGAGGAGTTCAAGTATCTTTCCGTCTCGCATCTCGAAGTGCAATTAATTCTCCATATTCTTTTGAAGTGGAGTTTTACATTTCTTTGTTCCTCTCAGTATTTTTTTAATCTTTTCCGTTTGTGGTCGGCGATCACCTCATAATTTTGAGATGTTATCCATAAGACCACAACAAGCCTATTGTTTCGTTGTTGATTTTCCCAACAACTTCATTCAATCCTTCCTTCTAAATTCATTTCATTCAATTCTCTGTTAATTCTTTCTGGAGGTTTTGTGTCATGTCTTCATCGAGTATCGTTCCATCCTCTCAAGTTCATGTTCTATCCTTTCCTTGTTCAATCGGAGTGCTGTCTAAATCCTTTCAGTCTTATTCGTTTCTCATCTCGTTCTAACCGGAATGGTTTCATAGTCTATCTGATTCCGAGTGTTTTTTTTGATTCTCGTCATTCTCGTCGTTCCTCTCTTCTTCTCGAGTGCTCTCGATTCTTTGCTTCTTCTCTTCAGTTCTTGTTTCACCACATCCCTTTTCCCTTCCGTCTCGGTCCTAAGATCTCGGGACGAGATCTCTTGTTAGTGGAGGAGTGTTGTAACGCCCCAGTTTTGATGCGCCAAGTGTCTGTCAGTTATTCGCCATCGTTGCCATGTCATTTGCTTGCGTGTTGCATTTTGCCATGTAATCATGTGCATCTCATTTTGCATACGTGTTCATCTCATGCATCCAAGCAATTTCCCCGTTGTCCGTTTTGCAATCCGGCACTCCTATGTCCTCCGGCGTCCCCCTTCTGTCTCTCATTGTGAGCGGGTGTTAAACTTTCTCGGAATGGCCCGAGGTTCGTCAAGCGGCCTTGGTACAGCATCGGTAGACCGCCTGCCAAGTTTCGTGCCATTTGGAGGTCGTTTGATACTCCAATGGTCAACCGCATAGCCCGCAAAGCCCCTTTCGTCTTGCAGCCCAACACCCCTCTAAAGTGGCCCAAAACCCAGCAAACTCCCCTCTATGCTCTCGGTCGTTCGTTCACAATCGCGTGGCCGAAAATCGTGCCTCATTTGGACTCACCTAGCTCCCTCTACCTATATATTGCCCCTCTCCCCCGAAATCCCGCAGTCCAAACCCTAACCTAGTCCCTCTCCGCCGCCGGACGAAACCCCCACCGCGCCCGAACATGTCCGCCCGTCACCCTGTCCAATTGGACGCCGCCACATCAGCACCGCCGCCTCCCTCCTCCACTCTCAGCTCGCCACGTGTCTCCGCCGCGCCTCCCACCGCGCCGGCCCGCCGGGCCCAGCCGGGGCCCTCCCGGCCCGCGCGCGCCGCCGCCACCTGGCCCGCACCCCGCGCGCCCCCGCCGCCTCGCCTCCCGCGGCTTCGCTGCTGGCCGGCCCCTCGCCGGAGGCCGTGCCCGGCCTCGAGCGCTTCCCCTCCTCCGCCTGGGCCCCCGTGGCGCCGTTCCCCGCCGCCGCCACCCGCGGGCGACCCCACCCGAGGTCGCCGCCGCCTCCGCCCAAGCTCGCCGAGCTCCCGCGCCTCCCTGTGGCCGCGCGCTGCTCCGGCCGCGCCTGGTCGCCGCCGTCCCCGGCCGGATCCGGGACGGGACCGGCCGGATCCGCCTCCGCCAAGACCCCTCGGCCCCTCCTCGCCGGCGACGCCCTTCCCGGCTGCTCCGGCCGCCTTCCCCGTCGTCTTCTCTGGCAAACCTCGTTTTTCGTGCGAGGTTGACTTTCCCCCTCCGAAAACGCTCAAGTCCCTGATATTTTGTCATTATCATGCCATGTTCATCGCATCATAACTTGTTGTATACTGCTCCGTTTCATGCGTGTAATATGTCAAATTGTTCGTCTCAACGAGTACTTCATTTCATTCCATTGCATCATGTTCATTTGAGCTCATCTTGATGCCTGAATCATCGTTGCAAGAGTGCTTCATGATGTTGTCTGCTGTCTGTTAACAGAACATGCTCATTTGTCATTTTTGCCATGATTGATGTGTGCATCCTATGAGGTTGATGTCTACATGTGTTTTGATCTATGCTATGTCTTCTTTACAGAGGTGCTTACCATGTATTTTTGTGATCAATGTGGTGACTAGCACAAGCATGTAAACTAGGCCTCCGGTTGTTGCTGATTTTAGTCCCTGTTCTGCTATTATTTTGATGTCATGTAAACTTGATGCTACAGAGATATCCATGCTTATTTTGAGATACTTCAGTAAGGATGTTTTGTACATATGGTTATGAGCTATCCATCCATGCCCCTGGTTGCATTTATAGCTTGCTATAGATTGTTCATATCTTGCTCCAAACTTGCTAAATGATGTTGTTGTCAGTCTGTTAACATGAAGTTCAATGTTTCCATGATTGTTGTTAGTGATCCATGCACCCTATGAACTTGATCTTGCCATGCTTAGCTTCATAATCATGCCTTCTTACTGTTGGTTGCCTTGCCATGCCATGTATTGCTCTGTGGGAGTGGTTCAAGATCACCAACATGCCTACTTATTGTTGTTCCTGCCATGTTTGAATTTGTATTATAACTTGCTATGTTTACATGGGTGCCATCATATCTTCTGGTCCTTTTTGGCTTATGGTCAGTAAAGGACTTTTGATCTATGCAATTAGTATATTCATGCCATGCCTTTGTTTGCCATGTTAAGTTTCTGTAACATGTTGTTTGATAACTCTAAACATTGCAACCTGATGTTATATCCTGATAAGTCTGAAACTGTTAATATATGCAATCTTGCCATGTGTGTTTGAGCATGTTCTAGTGATTTCTTGAGATAGCTCAGTGTTCATGTTTTGTAATGCTTTACCTGTACATCATGCCCATGCCTTTTGTTTTCATGTTGAGATGCTGTAGCATGTTGTTTTGATGCTTGCAAGATGCCTAGTTGCTGTTTTGGACAGTTTGTTGCTATAACTTGTATAGAGTGTGTGTGTTGAACCGTTGCTCCGTTTTGAGTATGCTCTATATGAAACTTGCTTAGAATTGCATGTAGTTTCATATTATCATGTTGCATCCATGTTTTGAGGTGTTTTCTTGATGTTGGAATGCATTTTACATCAATGCCATGTTTACCTTGTTTTGCTCATATCTTCTAGGCCGTAGATCCGAATCTAATGAACTTTATATGTAACTTGACTAGAATTTCGTGTAGATCATCTTGGTGCATATTAACTTGCTGTTTAACAACTTGAACATAAGGTTTATTCATATCTGGACCAATTTCGAAATTTGCATATGAGGACTTACCGGAATTGTTATATGTTGTTTCCGGCCTCATTTAAACTTGCCTTGATGTGTTGCTCTTGTTTGCATCATCCCTTGCCATGAGTAGCCTCATCTAGATTTGTCATGCATCATGCTTGTTATGCATCATGCCTTGTTCATGTGTGGTGTGTTTACTATGTTGTGTGCTTCTCTCGATAGTTCCCGTTTCATTGCGATCGTGAGGATTCGTTCGTCTACGCTTGGTTCGTCTTCGTGGCTTCATCTTCTTCATGGACTCGTTCTTCTTCCTAGCGGGATTTCAGGCAAGATGACCGCTACCCTGGATCTCACTACTATCATTGCTATGCTAGTTGCTTCGTTCTATCGCTATGCTGCGTTACCTATCTTTTGCTCATCAAGCCTCCCAAATTTCCATCAACCTCTAACCTTTGACACCCTTCCTAGCAAACCATTGCTTGGCTATGTTACCGCTTTGCTCAGTCCCTCTTATAGCATTGTTAGTTGCAGGTGAAGTTGAAGATTGCTCCATGGTGGACAGGATTATGTTGGGATATCACAATATCTCTTATATTATTAATGCATCTATATACTTGGTTAAGGGTGGAAGGCTCGGCCTTATGCCTGGTGTTTTGTTCCACTCTTGCCGCCCTAGTTTCCGTCATACCAGTGTTATGTTCCCGGATTTTGCGTTCCTTACGCGGTTGGGTGATTTATGGGACCCCCTTGACAGTTCGCTTTGAATAAAACTCCTCCAGCAAGGCCCAACCTTGGTTTTACCATTTGCCTCACCTAGCCCTTTTTTCCCTTGGGAGTCGCTCTCTCGAGGGTCATCTTTATTTTAGCCCCCCCGGGCCAATGCTTGTCTAAGTGTTGGTCCAAACTGAGCGATGTCCGGCGCCCCCTGGGCAACCAGGGTCTATGCCAACCCGTCGTCTTGCTCATCCTGTGTGCCCTGAGAACGAGATATGTGCAGCTCCTATCGGGATTTGTCGGCACAGCGGGAGGCTTTGCTGGTCTTGTTTTACCATTGTCGAAATGTCTTGTAAACCGGGATTCCGAGTCTGATCGGGTCTTCCTGGGAGAAGGAATATCCCTCGTTGATCGCGAGAGCTTATCATGGGCTAAGTTGGGACACCCCTGCAGGGTATAATCTTTCGAAAGCCATGCCTGCAGTTATAGGCAGATGGGAATTTGTTAATGTCCGGTTGTAGATAACTTGACACCAGATCCGAATTAAAACGCATCAACCGCGTGTGTAGCCGTGATGGTCTCTTCTTGGCGGAGTCCGGGAAGTGAACACGGTTTCTTGGGTTATGTTTGACGTAAGTAGGAGTTCAGGATCACCTCTTGATCATTGATAGTTGATGACCGTTCCTTTGCTTCTCTTCTCGCTCTTATTTGCATATGTTAGCCACCATACTTGCTTAGTCGCTGCTGCAACCTCACCAATTTACCCCTTCCTTTCCCATTAAGCTTTGCTAGTCTTGATACCCATGGTAATGGGATTGCTGAGTCCTCTTGGCTCACAGATTACTACAACCACAGTTGCAGGCACAGGTTTATCCGATGATCATGACGCGAGAGCGATGCTTGCTTGTTTTGGAGTTCTTCTTCTGCTTCTTCTTCGATCAGGGGATAGGTTCCAGGTCGGTAGTCTAGGCTAGCAGGGTGGATGTCGTTTGAGTTTTTGTTTGTGTTTCATCCGTAGTCGGATGTTGTTCTCATGTAAGATGATGTTGTATTCGTGTGGCATTGTATTCCTCTTGTATGTATCCCCATCTATTATGTAATGTTGATGTAATGATATCCACCTTGCAAAAGCGTTTCAATATGCGGGTCTATCCTTGGTGGGACCTTCGAGTTCCTTTTGGATAGGGTCACATATTGGGCGTGACAAAGCTATTCCAAATGGTCGCTCCACTATACGTATCCGGTTTGCTACTCAGAGTCATTCGGATAGGTGTTAAATCTTGCATCGACGCAACTCTTTACGTCGAACTCTTTATCACCTCCATAACAGAGAAACATATCCTTATTCCTCCAAGGATAATTTTGACCGCTATCTGGTGATGCACTCCTTGATCACCTTTGTACCCTCTTGCCAGGTATGTAGCAAGGCACACATCAGGTGCGGTACACAGCATAGCATACTGTAGAGCCTATGTCTAAAGCATAGGGGACGACCTTCGTCCTTTCTCTCTTTTCTGCCGTGGTTGAGCTTTAAGTCTTAACTTCGTACCTTACAACTCAGGCAAGAACTCCTTCTTTGACTGATCCATCTTGAACACCTTCAAGATCATGTCAAGGTATGTGCTCATTTGAAAGTACCATTTAGCGTTTTTTGATCTATCCTCATAGATCTTGATGCTTAACGTTCAAGCAGCTTAATCCAGGTTTTCTATTGTAAAACACTTTTCAAATATCCATTTATGCTTTCCAGAAATTCTACATCATTTCTCATCAACAATATGTCAACAACATATACCCATCAGAAATTCTATAGTGCTCCCACTCACTTCTTTGGAAATACAAGTTTCTCATAAACTTTGTATAAACCCAAAATCTTTGATCATCTTATCAAAGTGTATATTCCAACTCCGAGATGCTTACTCCAGTCCATGGAAGGATCGCTGGAGCTAGCATACCTTTTAGCATTCTTAGGATCGACAAAACCTTTCTGATTGTATCACATACAACCTTTCCTTATGAAGACTGGTAAGGAAACTCGTTTTGACATCCACCTGCCAGATTTCATAAATGCAGCTAATGCTAACATAATTCCGACGGACTTAATCATCGCTATGGATGAGAAGATCTCATCGTAGTCAACTCCTTGAACTTGTGAAAAACTCTTCACCACAAGTCGAGCTTCATAGACGATGATATTGCCGTCCACGTCTGTCTTCTTCTTAAAGATCCATTTATCTCAATGGCTTGCCGATCATCAGGCAAGTCCACCAAAGTCCATGCTTTGTTCTGATACATGGATCCTATCTCGGATTTCATGGCTTTTAACCATTTGTCGGAATATGGTCCCACCATCGCTTATCCATAGCTCGTAGGTTCATTGTTGTCTAGCAACATGACCTTCAAGACAGGATTACTGTACCACTTTGAAGTAGTACGCATCCTTGTCACCCTACGAGGTACGGTAGTGACTTGATCCAAAACTTCATGATCACTATCATAAGCTTCTAATTCAATTGGTGTAGGCGCCACAGGAACAACATCCTGTGCCCTGCTACACACTAGTTGAAGTGATGGTTCAATAACCTCATCAAGTCTCCACCATCCTCCCACTCAATTTTCGAGACAAACTTTTCTCGAGAAAGGACCCGATTCAAGAAACAATCCCTATTGCTTTCGGATCTGAATTAGGAGGTATACCCAACTATTTTGGGTGTCCTATGAAGATGCATTTTATCCGCTTTGGGTTCGATCTTATCAACCTGAAACTTTTTCACATAAGCGTCGCAGCCCCAAACTTTTAAGAAACGACAACTTTGGTTTCTCCAAACCATAGTTCAAACGGTGTCGTCTCAATGGAATTACGTGGTGCCCTATTAAAGTGAGTGCGGTTGTCTCTAATGCCTAACCCATGAACGATAGTGGTAATTTGATAAGAGACATCATGGTACGCACCATATCCAATAGGGTGCAACTATGATGTTCGGACACACCATCACACTATGGTGTTCCAGGCGGTATTAATTGTGAAACAATTTCCACAATGTCTTAATTGCGTGCCAAAGCTCGTAACTCAGATACTCATCTCTATGATCATATCATAGACATTTTATCCTCTTGTGACGATGATCTTCAACTTCACTCTGAAATTACTTGAACCATTCAATAATTCAGACTTGTGTTTCATCAAGTAAATATACTCAACATCTACTCGAATCATCTGTGAAGTAAGAACATAACGATATTCACTGCATGCCTCAGCACTCATTGGACTGCACACATCAAAATGTGTTACTTCCAACAAGCTGCTATCTTGTTCCATCTTACTGAAACCGAGGCTTTTTCAGTCATTTTGCCCATGTGGTATGATTTGCATATCTCAAGTGATTCAAAATCAAGTGAGTCCAAACGATCCATCTGCATGGAGTTTCTTCATGCGTATACACCAATAGACATGGTTCGCATGTCTCAAACTTTTCAAAAACGAGTGAGTCCAAAGATCCATCAACATGGAGCTTATTCATGCGTTTTACACCAATATGACTTACATGGCAGTGCCACAAGTAGGTGGTACTATCATTACTATCTTATATCTTTTGGCATGAAAATGTGTATCACTACGATTGAGATTCAATAAACCATTCCTTTAGGTGCAAGACCATTGAAGGTATTATTCAAATAAATAGAGTAACCATTATTCTCCTTAAATGAATAACCGTATTGCGATAGACATAATCCAATCATGTCTATGCTCAACGCAAACACCAAATGACAATTATTCAGGTTTAATATTAATCTTGATGGTGGAGGGAGCGTGCGATGTTTGATCACATCAAACTTGGAAACACGTCCAACACATATTGTCAGCTCACCTTTAGCTAGTCTCTGTTTATTTTGTAGCTCTTTTATTTCGAGTAACTAACACCTAGCAACTGAACAGGTATCTTAATACCCTGGTGCTACTAGAAGTACTAGTAAAGTACACATTAACATAATGTATATCCAATATACTTCTATCGACCTTGCCTGCCTTCTCATCTACCAAGTATCTAGGGTAATTCTTCTCCAGTGGCTGTTCCCCTTATTACAGAAGCACTTAGTCTCGGGTTTGGGTTCAACCTTGGGTTTCTTGAGCAGCAACTTTTGTGCCGTTTCATGAAGTATCCCTTCTTGCCCTTGCCCTTCTTGAAACTAGTGGTTTTACCAACCATCAACAATTGATGCTCCTTCTTGATTTCTACTTACGCGGTGTAAAACATCGCGAATACCTCAAGGATCATCATATCTATCCCTGATATGTTATAGTTCATCACGAAGCTCTAGCAGCTTGGTGGCAATGACTTAGGAGAAACATCACTATCTCATCTGGAAGATCAACTCCCACTCGATTCAAGTGATTGCTGCACTCAGACAATCTGAGCACAAGCTCAACGATTGAGCTTTTCTCCCTTAGTTTGCAGGCTAAGAAAATCGTCGGAGGTCTCATACCTCTTGACGTGGGCACGAGCGTGAAATCCCAATTTCAGCCCTTGAAACATCTCATATGTTCCGCGACGTTTCGAAAACGTCTTTGGTGCCTCTACTCTAAACCATTTAACTGAACTATCACATAGTTATCAAAACGTGTATGTCAGATGTTCGCAACATCCACAGACAACGTTTGGGGTTCTGCACACTGAGCGGTGCATTAAGGACATAAGCTTTTTACTGATCGCATAATCGCTACTGTCAACTTTCAACTATATTTTCTCTAGGAACATATCTAAAACAGTAGAACTAAAGAGTGAGCTATGACATAATTTGAAAAGGGCTTTTGACTATGTTCAGGATAATTAAGTTCATCTAATGAACTCCCACTCAGATAGACATCCCTCTAGTCATCTAAGTGATTACATGATCCGAGTCAACTAGGCCGTGTCCGATCATCACGTGAGACGGACTAGTCATCATCGGTGAACATCTTCATGTTGATCGTATCTACTATACGACTCATGCTCGACCTTTCGGTCTCTTGTGTTCCGAGGCCATGTCTGTACATGCTAGGCTCGTCAAGTCAACCTAAGTGTTTCGCGTGTGTAAATCTGGCTTACACCCATTGTATGTGAACGTAAGAATCTATCACACCCGATCATCACGTGGTGCTTCGAAACGACGAACTTTCGCAACGGTGCACAGTTAAGGGGAACACTTTCTTGAAATTTTAATGAGGGATCATCTTATTTACTACCGTCGTTCTAAGCAAATAAGATGCATAAACATGATAAACATCACATGCAATCAAAAAGTGACATGATATGGCCAATATCATTTCGCTCCTTTTGATCTCCATCGTCGGGGCTCCATGATCATCATCGTCACCGGCATGACACCATGATCTCCATCATCATGATCTCCATCATCGTGTCTCCATGAAGTTGTCTCGCCAACTTATTACTTCTACTACTATGGCTACCGGTTAGCAATAAAGTGAAGTAATTACATGGCGTTGTTCAATGACACGCAGGTCATACAATAAATAAAGACAACTCCTATGGCTCCTGCCGGTTGTCATACTCATCGACATGCAAGTCGTGATTCCTATTACAAGAACATGATCAATCTCATACATCACATATCATTCATCACATTCCTTTTTGGCCATATCACATCACATAGCATACCCTGCAAAAACAAGTTAGACGTCCTCTAATTGTTGTTTGCATGTTTTACGTGGCTGCTATGGGTTTCTAGCAAGAACGTTTCTTACCTACGCAAAAACCACAACGTGCTATGTCAATTGATATTTACCCTTCATAAGGACCCTTTTCATCAAATCCGATCCGACTGAAGTGGGAGAGACTGGCACCCGCTAGCCACCTTATGCAACAAGTGCATGTCAGTCGGTGGAACCTGTCTCACGTAAGTGTACGTGTAAGGTCGGTCCGATCCGCTTCATCCCACAATACCGTCAAAACAAGATTGGATTAGTAATGGTAAGCATATTGAACAAAATCAACAACCACAACAACTTGTGTTCTACTCGTGCATAGAAAGTACGCATAGACCTAGCTCATGATGCCACTGTTGGGGAACGTAGCAGAAATCAAAAATTTCTACGCATCACCAAGATCAATCTATGGAGAGACTAGCAACGAGGGGAAGGAGAGTGCATCTACATACCCTTGTAGATCGCTAAGCGGAAGTGTTCAAGTGAACGGGGTTGCTGGAGTCGTACTCATCGTGATCCAAATCACCGATGATCCTAGTGTCGAACGGACGGCACCTCCGCGTTCAACACGCATGCAGCCCGGTGACGTCTCCCATGCCTTGATCCAGCAAGGAGAGGGGGAGAGGTTGGGGAAGACTCCGTCCAGCAGCAGCACGACGGTGTGGTGGTGCTGGAGGAGCGTGGCAATCCTGCAGGGCTTTGCCAAGCACCGCGGGAGAGGAGGAGGACTTGGGAGAGGGGAAGGGCTGCGCCAGGGGCAAGGGTGAAGCTCCCATGCGCCTCCCCACTATATATAGGGGTGAAGGGGCTGGTTTCTTTCCCTCCAAGTCCATTGGGGCGTTGGCAAAGGTGGGAGGAAAGAAATCACATCATTTCCTTCCCCACCGATTGTTATCCCCCCTTTTTAGGGATCTTGATCTTATCCCTTCGGGATATGATCTTATTCCTTCTAAGGGGGGATCTTGGTGCGCCTTGACCAGGGGTGTGGGGCCTTGACCCCACTACCCACGTTCATGTGGGTCCCCCCATGCAGGTGGGCCCCACTTCGGAACCTTCTAGAACCTTCTCGGTACAATACCGAAAAATCCTGAACATTTTTTGGTGGCCAAAATAGGACTTCCCATATATAAATCTTTACCTCCGGACCATTTCGGAACTCTTCGTGACGTCCAGGATCTCAACTGGGACTCCGAACAACATTCGGTAATTGCACACTAATTCCCATAACAACTCTAGCATCACCGAACCTTAAGTGTGTAGACCCTACGGGTTCGGGATACATGCAGACATGACCGAGACAACTCTCCGGCCAATAACCAACAGCGGGATATGGATACCCATGTTGGCTCCCACATGTTCCACGATGATCTCATCGGATGAACCACGATGTCGAGGATTCAATCAATCCTGTATTCAATTCCCTTTGTCTAGCGGTATAGTACTTGCCTGAGATTCGATCGTTGGTATCCCGATACCTTGTTCAATCTCGTTACCGGAAAGTCTCTTTACTCGTTCCGTAACACATCATCCCGTGATCAACCCCTTGGTCACATTGTGCACATTATGATGATGTCCTACCGAGTGGGCCCAGAGATACCTCTCCGTTACACGGAGTGACAAATCCCAGTCTCGATTCGTGCCAACCCAACAGACACTTTCGGAGATACCTGTAGTGCACCTTTATAGCCACCCAGTTACGTTGTGACGTTTGGTACACCCAAAGCATTCCTACGGTATCCGGGAGTTGCACAATCTCATGGTCAAAGGAAATGATACTTGACATTAGAAAAGCTTTAGCATACGAACTACACGATCTTTGTGCTAGGCTTAGGATTGGGTCTTATCCATCACATCATTCTCCTAATGATGTGATCCCGTTATCAACGACATCCAATGTCCATGCACAATCTCATTGATCAACGAGCTAGTCAACTAGAGGCTTACTAGGGACATGGTGTTGTCTATGTACCCACACATGTATCTGAGTTTCCTATCAATACAATTATAGCATGGATAATAAACGATTATCATGAACAAGGAAATATAATAATAATAACTAATTTATAATTGCCTCTAGGGCATATTTCCCACAACCTTTGTAAATAAACTCAAGGGGACAGTGTAAATCGTTTCGCACTCAAAGGTGGCACGTTCCCTCTCAGAACCACGCGCCTTCTTGAGAGAAGCTTCGGTTTGCAAGAAGCTTATACCAAAATCTGTTCCTAATCGGCCAATTTTTTACCAGAACATGGTAGTACCATGACATGACATCCATGCCAAGTTTCATGATTTTTAGACGTGTTTTGGATTTACAAGAATTTTAAAACCAAGTTTCTCAATGTTCTCGGCCGAGCCACGATGCCCAGATGTTTTAATTTTATTCTCATTTCTTGCATGGGACCTAGAAATTCACCCGAGGACAAAAAATGTGATTTTTCAACCAACTTTGGTGCACGAGAGCATGTGCTTGTAGTTCAAATTTGACTTATGCACATTAAATGACCAGAAACTCAATTAATATATATAAAACAACAAACGAACCCGGAATAATTCCAAAATTTAATAGGGCACTAATGTAGTTCTATGTTGCCTTTGTTAAGAAACTCAGTGGGGGCAGCGTATATCGTTTCACACTCAAAGGTGGCACGTTCCCTCTTAGAACCACGAGCTTCCAAATCGGCCCAATTTTTTACCACAACATGTTACTGCCATGACATGACACCATGCCAAGTTTCATGATTTCCAGGCGAGTTTTGGATTTACATGAATTTAAAATATAAGTTTCTCGATGTTCTTGGCCGAGTAATGACGCCCAGATGTTTGAATTTCATTCTCATTTCTTCCATGGGACCTAGAAATTCAACCATGGACACACATGTGATTTTTCAACCCACTTTGGTGCACCAGAGCATGTGCATGCAATTCATATTTAGATTATGCACATTAAAAGTCCAGAAACTCAATTAATGTATAAAAAGGCCAAATGAACCCGAAATAATTCCAAAATTTAACAGGGCACTCGTGTAGTTCTATGTTTCCTCTGTAAATAAAATCAGGGGGGAGGCAGCATATATCGTTTCGCACACAAAGGTGACACGTTCCCTCTTGGAACCACGAGGCTTGTTGAGAGAATCTCCGGTTTTGCAAGAAGCTTATACCAAAACTTGTCCCAATTCAGCCAAATTATACGTATGAAAAGATGGTTTAGATTATCCCGAACATCTCACTACCTAGACCAATAATGTACTATGATTTAAATTCAACATAAATGGGATACAAATATTTGAATTGGAGAGCGTATGGTACATGTAGTTCATAGTGAAATATGATTACTGCTACATGCATGTTTTTGGTTATCAAGATAATATTTAAATTATTGTATAACTTGACAACAATCGTATTCAAATAAGGAAAATTGATTCAAAGTTAGTCCATATGGTAGACGACAATATATATGTTCACATGGTGGAGTAAAATGTTCATATATGATGGAAGATCAAAATGTACGACTACATCAATTATAAACCGCAAGGTCGCCTAATGATATATTCGAATTCAACATAACATGGACTCAAAAATTGAAATTCGAGATCATGGCATCTATAATCATATAAAAAGGGACATTACTCTTTCTTTGGTGGGAACTGATTTTTTTTGTTGAGGGAAGTGCGAACCGATTTGGTACTGTGCAGGGTAATCTTGTTCTCCCGATTTTTTTTACATTTTTCTTGTAGTTTTTTCAATGGCATCTATAGCAATATAGTAAGAGGGGACATGACTCTCTTGTGTCTTGTATGAATTGTTTTTTTACACGTTAAGTTTGTTCTGCCGAACAAGGAATTTGCACCTTGTTATCCCAAAATTTTCAAGCTCGAGTATCTTTTGTCTCACCTGCTTTGAAACTCCTGCTTCTTCAACCCACGCCGCGCCTTGTTATCCCGAAATTTGGACGCGCGCGAGAACTCCCTCATCCGAAATCGCTCCCGCAGCCCAGATATGCAAAATCCCCCTTCTACCCCTCAGCCGGAAATGAAGCTCCACGTCGCGGTGTCAAAACCGGTGGGGGTACGCTGGTAACTTACCCTACATTTCGGACAAGCGCGTCCCTAAGCTTGGCTCCCCCTCCCCCTTCGCCCCCCATTCGTACACCGAGGCCACCAAAACCCGTGAAACCCCACGCTCCTCCGTCGGCCTCCCGACCGCCGCCCAGCCGGAGACTCTTCCCCGACTACGTCGTCCACCGAAATAGCTCGTCGTCCCTCATCCACCGCACCGGATGAGGATCCATTGTCGATCTCATCGTCCCGACGGATCAGCCGCCCCGTCCTCCACCTCCAAGGAGTTGCCTCGATGTTCGCCTCGTCTATCACGCCACGTTAATCCCCACAGCACCGTCTTGACCTGCCCCACTGGAACCGCATCACCCTCACCAATTCCTCCGATGAAGCCGAGGACAACTCGGCGCCACCAAGGAGGTTCTGCACTCACCGCTGCATTTTATCTTTTATTCGATCTCACGGGGCTGCCGGTGCTCATTACCGAGCAGACATGGCGTGTCTCCATCAACGGCGCCGTCGCCGGCCACATCATCCATGGCGTCTTTCCCCCATGTCGTTGCTTCCTCGGCAGCGACTTCCACAACGACACTAGATGCAGCTGCTCCGGCTCTCGCTCGCGCTGCGGCTCTGTTCTTGCTGTTGGTCGCGCTGCTGCACTGCTCCTGCTTTCGTTCGTGCTGCTGCTCTACTCTTGCTCTCGCTTGCGCTGCTGCTGCTGCTGCACGACCTCCTGCGGCTACACGAGTTGCTGCTTTAGCACTCACTCGCGGTGCTACTGCATGACTTGCTCTCTGCTAGTGCGTTCCCTGCTCGAGTGTCTGCTGATTTAGATCACTGCTTCTCTGCTACTAGTGCTCGGACGCCCTAAACATCTATTGCAATGCTCTGTTACTAGTTCAATCAGTTTCGACAATAAAATTTAGTTTTGACTGTGAAGTTCATTTTCTTCAGTTAAGTTCAGAGTGAACAGTACTTACAACATCTGTCGGAGTGGCCTAGGCGCAGCTGATGCGTTTTACATCTAGCACTTTTTGGTGATGTATTTTACATCATCTATTGCAGATGATATTAGGGTCCCACTTCAGATTAACGTTGTTTGTCTTGTCATGCTTCAGCCTCATCGCCGTATGATGATGTTATGTACCTAGGGTAGGGTCATGGACCTATCTAGGATACCATACCCAAGGACATCCTTAAACGAAGCTACCTTCCAGTCGACCAAGAGAGACTTCACTCGACTGGCTAGAAGACACTCGACGAACCTAAAGACACTCGACCATGAAGACTCACTCTACCACCAGGAGTTCAGGATCTACTCTGTATCCAACGGTCTGTAATTAAGTAGTCTTAATGGTCATGATGACACTTTATGTAGGGCATTACCAGTAACGCTCGGCCTTAATGTACTTTAACCCTCTGCTACGTGGGTCGGCAGGGGTCCTGGCATCCTCTATATAAGCCACCCCCGTCCACTGGTAGAAGGGTTCGCACCCCTGTAACCCATATACACATAAACCAGTTGACCGCCTCCGGGCTCTGAGACGTAGGGCTATTACTTCCTCGGAGAAGGGCCTGAACTCGTTAAACACTCGTGTGTACAACTACTCCATAGCTAGGATCTTGCCTCTCCATACCTACCCCCCATTCTACTGTCAGACTTAGAACCACGACAGTTGGCGCCCACCGTGGGGCAGGTGTCTTAGCGACTTTTTGGAGAAGTTGCAATTTGTCCGATTGCCTTCATCATGGTTTCCGGCGGAGCTATGGTCGAGGGCCACGAGATCCGTCTCGGTGCGCTCGCTTTCATCGCCGACGACTCTGCTTGGCTCCAGGAGGCACCACTCGACATCGATGCGCTCCCCGTCCACGGGGCGACGCACTTTCGGGTGTGTGTCCGCGGCGTCCTACTGCGGCAGCCGTCAACTCCTTACCGGTCGACTCCTGTGCTGTCTTCCCTCCCTGTATCCCGCCAGCACAAGCGCTCCGGTCGGTTGAGGCTCCAGCGATGGGTGAGACACACAGTGGCTCGCCAATCGGCCACCACCCAAGTCGCGGCAATTGAGCCCGACGAATCTCTCTATGGCCTGTTCGACTGGCTCCGTAGAGACTACATCCGAGTGCGATAGCAGTGATCCAACGGCGGAGGTCCTGATGGTCAACGGACCTCGTAGCCCTCCCGGTTTCCCCCGCAACGACGGGATGGACGATGGTGGCGACCCTGCTCAGGCCCACGAAGAGTATCAGCCCGAGCCACTCACTTCTCAGCAGAGGGAAGAACTTCGCCGCCGGAACATGGATGCCCTGCATACTCCCATTGCAGGAGAAACTCCTGAGGCTCATGCCCTAGAAGAGGCGCGTTTCGCCAACTTGGCTGAACGCACTCGACTGGAGAACCTCCAGCGAGCACTCAACGAGCGTGCGCGTCAGCGAGTACCCGACTCCTGCCGACGTCAGCTCTTTCCGCAACCGACTCTGGTATATCGAACCCCGATTCAAAATTTGGTAGCTGCAGCCCGTATAGCGGAATCAATTCAGCCCTCTCAGTCGGAGGCTGGAAGAGGCTTGATGCAGATCAGAGATTTTCTCCAGGCGGCAGGAGATCAGAATTCAGTTGTAACGCAGTCGCGCAATAGGATTCACAGTCGATCCATTGCTGCGAATACTGTTCAGTCGGCTCACAGCCCAAGGTCACCTCCGAGGCGAGTGGGAAGTGAAGGCCGGCGGGACCACTGTGATGATTGTTTTGATCATGATGATAGGTGTCGAGTGCCCACTCCTCCCCCGAGAAGTGGGTCTAATGCCCATCGGCAGCAAGATGACAGGCGCTAGCCCAGTGTTGGGCGGAGAGCTCCAGTCGACCCTAGAGAGCCAGGCTTTGACGCGAGATCCATCATCGTGCAAGGTTTGGTCGACCGGAACAGAGCTCACAGAGGAGGCCATGACAGAGATGTGCCCACAAGCAGTCGAGTCCACGTTTCAGGTCCAGAATGCTTTAGTAGAGCCATCAGAGCCGCAGTGATACCCCCCAACTTCAGGTTGGTGACTGGAGTAAGTAAGTTCGCCAGAGAGTCTAAGCCTGAAACTTGGCTTGAAGACTACCGAGTGGCTATTCAGATTGGTGGCGGTAATGATGAGGTGGCCATGAAGCACTTGACACTTATGCTAGAGGGTTCGGCCAGGGCGTGGTTGAATCAGTTAGCTCCTAGCAGCATTTACACCTGGGAAGATCTTTCCCGAGTGTTCGTCAGGACGTTTGAGGGAACTTGCAAGCGACCGGCCAGTTTGACAGAGCTGCAAGTTTGCGTACAAAAGTCGAGTGAAATACTGAGAGATTACATACAGAGATGGATCACTTTGCATCATACTGTGGAGAATGTGTCGGATCATCAAGCGGTCTGCGCCTTCAAGGATGGTGTCAAGAACAGAGAGTGGAGCCTGAAGTTTGGTCGAACTGGAGATATGACCCTGAGTCGGATGATGGAAATAGCCACCAAATACACCAATGGTGAAGAAGAGGACCGACTCCGGAGTGGCAAGTACAAGCCGAGTCAGTCGGAGAAAGGAAACTCCAGTCGGAAGCAGAAGCGGAAGGCCGAGCCAGCTGCTCCTGGAGAGGCTCTGGCCGTGACTCAGGGCAAATTCAAAGGGAAGCCCAAAGGATCTTGGAACCCCAAGAAGGTAAAGGATAAGGAAGGTAATGACGTGATGGATCTACCGTGTCATATCCACACGAAGAAAGACGAAGAAGGTAACTTCATCTACCCGAAGCATACCACTCGCCAGTGCCGGCTCTTAATCCAGCAGTTTCAAGGAAAACAACCGAAGGACAAAGAGAAGGAGTCGGACAAGGCTAAGGACAAGGAGGACAGTGATGAAGGGTACCCTCATGTCAATTCCACTCTGATGATTTTTGCTGATGTAGAGAGCAAAAGTTGACTGAAAGTGATCAACCGTGAGGTCAATATGGTCGCCCCAGCGACACCAAGCTATCTAAGATGGTCGCAAACTCCCATTACTTTCGACCAGTCTGACCACCCTACTCACATTGCCACCCCTGGGAGGCAAGTGCTGGTGGTCGACCCAGTCGTCGAAGGCACTCGACTGACGAAGGTATTGATGGATGGCGACAGTGGATTGAATATACTATATGCAGAGACGCTCAAGGGAATGGGCATTCCGATGTCCAGGCTCAGTTCCAGCAACATGAGTTTTCACGGAGTCATTCCTGGAAAGAAGGATGAGTCACTCGGCCAAATAGCTCTGGATGTAGTGTTCGGCGACTCAAAGCATTTCCGCAAAGAGAAGCTGACATTTGAAGTCGTGGATTTCCGAAGCACCTACCACGCTATTTTGGGAAGACCAGCCTATGCCCGCTTCATGGCTCGACCATGTTATGTGTACCTCAAATTAAAGATGCCTGGCCCCAAAGGCGTGATTACTATCACTGGCAGCCGGAAGAAGGCAGAAGAGTGTTTCCAGAAAGGCTCAAAGATTGCGGATGACCAAATAACGATTGTAGAGCTAGAAGGATACAAGAATAATGCAGATCCGAGTGATTTGTTACGGGCTAAGAAGCCCGCCACAGAGTCAGCGTTCCAGTTGTCTGGGGAGACGAAGCCAGTTCATATCCACCCGACCGACCCCAACGCAGCTCCGACCCATATTTCCACAACACTCGACTCTAAATAGGAAGAAGCGCTCATCCAGTTCCTCCATGAGAAATGGGACATCTTTGCATGGAAGCCAGCTGACATGCCGGGTGTTCCCAGGGGGCTGGCTGAGCATCGCCTTAGAGTCGACTCAAAAGCGAAACCTGTTAAAGAACATCTTCGACAGTCCGCCGTTCAGAAGAAAAAAGCCATTGGCGAGGAGGTGGCTCGACTCCTTGCAGCAGAGTTCATCCGAGAGATATACCACTCCGAGTGGCTCGCCAATGTCATTATGGTTCCCAAGAAGGACAACTCACTTCGCATGTGCATTGATTTCAAGCACATTAATCGGGCCTGCCCAAAAGATCATTTTCCTCTCCCTCGCATCGACCAGATTGTCGACTCGACCGCGGGGTGCGAGAGATTGTCTTTTTTAGACGCCTACTCTGGGTATCATCAGATCCGTCTGTATGGACCCGACGAAATCAAAACAGCTTTCATCACTCCATTCGGGTGCTTCTGCTGTATCACCATGCCATTCGGCCTCAAGAATGTCGGAGCCACGTTCATGAGAATGATTCAAAAGTGTTTACTCACTCAAATCAGTCGAAATGTGGAAGCGTACATGGATGATATCGTGGTCAAGTCACGAAAGGGTTCCGACCTGTTGACTGACCTAGCTGAAACATTTGCCAATCTCAGGAGGTATGATATCAAGCTCAATCCATCAAAGTGCACATTCGGAGTACCTGGCGAAAAGTTACTCGGTTTTCTCGTTTCCGAACGAGGAATCGATGCTAACCCAGAAAAAGTTGGCACCATACTCCGAATGAAACGCCCTATGCGTGTGCACGACATCCAGAAGCTTACTGGATGCTTGGCCGCGTTAAGTCGATTCATCTCTCACCTCGGTGAAAAGGCATTGCCCCTTTACCGACTGATGAAGAAGGCAGACAAGTTCGAGTGGACTCCAGAAGCTGATGCAGCGTTTGCCGAGCTGAAAACTCTGCTCTCCACCCAGCCGGTGCTTGCTGCTCCAATCAGCAAAGAGCCTCTGTTGCTTTATATTGCAGCCACAGGACAAGTCGTCAGTACTGTACTTACGGTCGAGCGGGAAGAAGAAGGGAAAGGCTTCAAAGTTCAGCGCCCAGTATATTATCTCTCTAAAGTTTTGACCCCATCAAAGCAAAGATATCCTCATTATCAGAAGCTCGTATATGGGATCTACATGACCATGAAGAAGGTTGCTCATTATTTCTCTGATCATGACATTACAGTCGTCAGCGACGCACCATTGTCAGAGATTCTGCACAACAGAGATGCAACTGGTCGAGTGGCTAAATGGGCGATTGAACTCCTTCCCCTTGATATCAAATTCGATGCAAAGAAAGCCATTAAGTCCCAGGCTATAGCAGATTTCCTTGCCGAGTGGATTGAGCAACAGCAGCCGACTCAAGTTCACTCGGAGCATTGGACCATGTTCTTTGATGGCTCTAAGATGTTAAATGGTTCTGGTGCTGGGGTTGTTTTGGTTTCCCCCCGAGGAGACAAGCTCAGATATGTGCTCCAGATCCACTTTGATTCCTCCAACAATGAAGCAGAATATGAAGCACTCTTGTATGGGTTGCGCATGGCCATTTCACTCGGCGTCCGTCGCCTTATGGTCTACGGCGATTCGGATTTGGTGGTCAATCAGGTGATGAAGGAGTGGGACGTTAGAAGCCCAGCCATGACTAGATACTGGAATGCAGTGAGGAAGCTCGAAAAGAAGTTCGAAGGGTTAGAGCTCCACCACATACCCCGACTGAAAAATCAAGTAGCTGACGATCTGGCGAAGATAGGATCCAAGAGAGAAGCCATCCCCAGTGATGTGTTCTTGGAGCATATCCACACTCCGTCAGTCGTAGAAGATCCATTTACCGACGAAGCTCCGCAACCTAAGAGTGTTACGGATCCGACTGAGGTTGAAGTCCCTGCAGTGGTCGACCTGATCATGGAAGTTTTAGTGATCACTCCCGATTGGACAGTACCGTATATCGCGTATATATTGAGGAAAGAACTCCCGGAGGACGAAGAAGAGGCTCGACAGATCGTCCGCCGATCTAAGGCCTTTACCGTGATAAGGGGACAGCTGTACAGAGAAAGCGCGACTGGAGTTGGTCAGAAATGCATAACGCCAGAGGAAGGTCGAATAATCCTTGATGACATCCACTCGGGGACCTGTGGCCATCATGCGTCCTCTCGGACCATCGTGGCCAAAGCATACCGAGCCGGATTTTATTGGCCAAGAGCGAATGAAATGGCGAAGGAGATAGTCGACAAGTGCGAAGGATGTCAATTTTAGTCCAATATGTCACACAAACCCGTGTCAGCTTTGAAGACTATACCACTTGTCTGGCCCTTTGCAGTATGGGGGTTGGATATGGTCGGTCCCTTGAGAACAGGTAGAAGCGGTTTCACCCATGTGCTGGTAGCAGTCGACAAGTTCACCAAGTGGATTGAAGCTAAACCCATCAAGAACCTCGATGCCGGTACTGCTGTCAGCTTCATCAGAGAATTGATATTCAGATATGGAGTCCCGCACAGCATCATCACTGACAATGGGTCAAACTTTGATTCCGAAGAGTTCAGAGCTTTCTGCACGTCCCAAGGCACACGAGTCGACTATGCTTCAGTCGCCCATCCACAGTCGAATGGACAGGCAGAACGAGCCAACGGTTTGATTCTCAAAGGATTGAAACCCCGCTTGATGCGTGATCTTAAGCATGTGGCTGGTGCATGGGTCGACGAACTTCCCTCGGTGCTTTGGGGGTTAAGGACCACGCCCAACCGGTCGACTGGAAGAACTCCATTATTCTTAGTCTATGGAGCTGAAGCAGTCTTGCCAAGTGACCTTCTCCACAATGCTCCCTGGGTTGAGCTCTACACCGAAGCTTAAGCAGAACAAGCAGCAGGATGCAGTCGACCTTTTAGAGGAAGAAAGGGAGATGGCTCTGATCAGATCGACCATTTACCAACAAGACTTGTGTCGCTTCCACGCCAAAAACGTGAAGAGTCGAGCCTTCTAGGAAGGAGATTTAGTTCTCCGAGTGGATCAGCAGAAACCACACAAGATTGCTCCTTCTTGGGAAGGTCCTTTCATCGTCACCAAGGTTCTCCACAATGGAGCATGCTGTCTTTACAATGTCGAGCATCAGATCAACGAGCCACGAGCTTGGAACGCGGAGCTTCTCCGCCCCTTTTACACTTAAGTATTCACTCGGATGAGTTGTAATAAAAGTACTTCTGTAGTTTATTTATCAAAGACAAGAGGTTTATAATTTCCCCAGTAATTGCTATTTATTTTGTCCACATAAAACAATCCCCCAGTGGGTGGCTTTGCTGCCAATCCAATTCGCCTAAGTCTGTAAAAAAATCCTAACCGAGTGGTGAGCCAGTCTCTCACACGAAGGCTTAGCTGCGAAATCCGTTTCGCCTAAGATAAATAAAATCCTACCGAGTGGTAAGCTAGCCTTCCACTCGGGGGCTTAGCTACAGTCCAAGTACTCGCCTAAGTTAAATAAAATCATACCGAGTGGTAAGCCAGCCTTCCACTCGGGGGCTTAGCTGCAGTCCAAGTACTAGCCTAAGTTAAATAAAATCCTACCGAGTGGTAAGCCAGCCTTCCACTCGGGGGCTTAGCTGCAGTCCAAGTACTCGCCTAAGTTAAATAAAATCCTACCGAGTGGTAAGCCAGCCTTCCACTCGGGGGCTTAGCTGCAGTCCAAGTACTCGCCTAAGTTAAATAAAATCCTACCGAG
>NC_041389.1:64771004-64779514 GCF_002162155.2 Triticum dicoccoides | reverse complement strand
AGCCAGTCTCTCACACGAAGGCTTAGCTGCGAAATCCGTTTCGCCTAAGATAAATAAAATCCTACCGAGTGGTAAGCTAGCCTTCCACTCGGGGGCTTAGCTACAGTCCAAGTACTCGCCTAAGTTAAATAAAATCATACCGAGTGGTAAGCCAGCCTTCCACTCGGGGGCTTAGCTGCAGTCCAAGTACTCGCCTAAGTTAAATAAAATCCTACCGAGTGGTAAGCCAGCCTTCCACTCGGGGGCTTAGCTGCAGTCCAAGTACTCGCCTAAGTTAAATAAAATCCTACCGAGTGGTA
This sequence comes from Triticum dicoccoides, assembly GCF_002162155.2. Lineage (NCBI taxonomy): Eukaryota > Viridiplantae > Streptophyta > Magnoliopsida > Poales > Poaceae > Triticum > Triticum dicoccoides. Next base: position 64,779,215 of record NC_041389.1, on the reverse strand, counting down.
AGCCAGCCTTCCACTCGGGGGCTTAGCTGCAGTCCAAGTACTCGCCTAAGTTAAATAAAATCCTACCGAGTGGTAAGCCAGCCTTCAACTCGGAGGCTTAGCTGCAGCATTGCGCTCGCCTAAGTACAAATACAACGTGTGCTCTACAAGGAGGACGAGGTGCAGGTCGACTGCTACCCTCTCCTTCCGAGGTACGCCACAAGTACAACGTGCACTCTGCAAGGAAGACGAGGAGCAGGCCAACTGCTATCCTCTCATTCCGAGCTACGTCACCAATACAAAATCCTACCGAGTGGAGAGCAGACCTCCCACTCGGGGGCTTAGCTGTGGCCCAGTGCTTGCCTAAGTATCTGAAATCCTACCGAGTGGAGAGCAGACCTCCCACTCGGGGGCTTAGCAGCGGCCTAGTGCTCGCCTAAGTATCTGAAATCCTACCGAGTGGAGAGCAGACCTCCCACTCGGGGGCTTAGCTGCAGCCCAGTGCTCGCCTAAGTATCTGAAATCCTACTGAGTGGAGAGCAGACCTCCCACTCGGGGCTTAGCTGCAGCCCAGTGCTCGCCTAAGTATCTGAAATCCTACCGGGTGGAGAGCAGACCTCCCACTCAGGGGCTTAGCTGCAGCCCAGTGCTCGCCTAAGTATTTAAAATCCTACCGAGTGGAGAGCAAACCTCCCACTCGGAGGCTTAGCTGCAGCCCAGTGCTCACCTAAGTGTATTAAGGAACAAGTTGATTGCAATAAGCGCATCGCTTTAACCTGCAAAAGACACTTTGAATCAAAGGCAAACATATTCAACGACTGAATCCAAGCTCGGATAATACCTAACGGAACCGAAAGTGCTCAGGCACTAGGCCTGTTAAGGTTTGTCGGTTACAAAACTCACTCGGCACACCGAGGCAAATTTAAAGTATCAAGCTCAGAAGTTTTTTACCCCTCCTGTGGAGGGCTGGAAGGTGCGACAAACTCGTCGAGGTCAATTCCATCTGCAATCCGAGTGGCAGCGGCAATGAAGGTCTCCATGAAGGATCGGAAATCGTGCTTCTTGGTATTAGCCACCCTAAGAGCCACCAGCTTGTCCTCTCGTGCATCCTTGCAGTGAACGCGGACCAGAGACAGAGCAACATCCGCACCGCACCTAGCCGAAGACTTCTTCCACTCCTGCACTCGACTTGGGACCTCGTTCAGTCGAGTCATCAAAGACTCGAGGTCGTTCTAGAGCGTCTCTCTTGGCCAGAGTGTCATGTCGATGCGAGAAGTTGCGACCTTCAGCCTTGCGAGATAGTCGATGACAGCGGCAACACGAGATTCAAGACGGAGCACATTCATGGCGACTTCATCTTTCACGGGAGAGTTGATGGGGTCCAGGTTTACTTCCAGTCGACCGGTCTCCTCTTTGAAGTTCTGGCAAAATTCTGCAAACACAACCACCGAGTCAAGACAACAGTCGGAGATTACAGTTAGAATATTTGTTTGATACAAAAGATTACCTTCAAGCATGAGGAATAACTTCTTGGCGAGTCCACCCAGATAAGCCTCCAGATCGTTCTTCTTTCTCACCAACTCACTGGCCTTGTCATTCAGGGTGGTCTTGCTACCTTTTCAGTCGAATGACTTCCTGGTTGGCAGCATCAAGAGCAGCTTTCAGATTGGTGTTTTCTTCTTCAAGCTTGGTCACCGAAGCCAGCTTCTCATCTGCAAGCTTGGTCTTCTCTAAAGCAGTTTTTTGCATCTCCGCCAAGTCAAGGTCTTGCTTCTTCAGCGCATCCCTCACTTTGTCTGCAAAGTTACGGTGAGATTAGACTCGGAAACAAGTGAGAGGCAAAGGCAGTCGTCGAAGGCCTCACCAAACATACCTTTAGCTTCCTCCTTCGCCTTCGTCAAGTTCTCTTGGGTCAGTTTCAGATCAAGCTCGAGCTGAATGTGTTTGTTCTCCAATTCAGTGTAACGAGCCGCAAGGTCACAAGATTTCTACGAAGAACCAATCGACAGATGTCAAAGACAATTCACTTCCGAGTGTCTAAGGAAAAATCATAATGTTTCTAAGACTACGGCCGAATACAAACATTCGACCATAGTCTCGGGGACTACACCCAGTGGGTGCACTCAGCGTGCCCCCACTAGTTTCATCAGTTAGAGTCGACCAGTCGACCAACAAAAAAAACGGGAGGTGTTCTTCAGACTATAGTCGACTGCCAGCAGTCGACCACAGTCTCGGGGACTACACCCAGTGGGTGCACTCAGCGTGCCCCCACCGGTCTGTAAATCCATTCGACTTAATCGAGTGAAGGAAAAACTCAAGACATAAAGACTATGGTCGACTGCCAGCAGTCCACCATAGCCTTGGGGACTACACCCAGTGGGTGCACTCAGCGTGCCCCCACTAACCCGAAACTTTAATCGACACACCCAGTGGGTGTAGGACAAACTCTAAGAATTTCAGAAAGAAGAGTTTTCGGATATCATATCCTAACAGAACAGGCAGTGACCGACTGACCTGAACATTACTCTGAAGAGCCGAACTGGCATCATAGGCTGCCTGGCTGGCTTCTCGTATTGCCTTCACTTGCTCCATCATGACCCCTGCTTGGCGTATTGCTTCTTTAGCAGCACTAGCTTGATCTTCTGGAACGGGGTAGGTTGAGAAAAGTGAGGGTTGAGCAGCACTCGACGATGAAGGACGAGCACTCGTCAACGGCACCGCAAAGGTTACGGTAGGCCGAGTGACATTGTCTCCCTCCACGACAAACATCTCGGGTGCTGGCACGTCTCGAGTCGCCTTGCCAGCAGACGCCTTCTTGCTCCTCCTCTGCCTTGGTGGTTCCTCGTCGTCGTCGTCGGGAAGATCGATAACGATGTTAGATGAAGCTGCAGAACAAGGATCAAAATTAGAGACAATAAGTCAATCGACTGAAAACGGAATCACAAGAGTCATACCAGGTTTTGAGGTAACAGCATCCTCCATCTCGTGGTCTTCAGCCCTGGCCGAGGTATCAGAAGTAGCAGCACTGCAGTTCCAGAAGTCAGTCGATTGGTTCATGAGTCAACCAAGGACAAGTTCATGAAACGGGAAAACTCAAGACTACCATTACCTTGAGATAGTGGGGATCACCACCTTCATCTTCGGCAAGACCTTCGCCGGTTTCGACGGTGCCACTCGAGATTGCTTCGGAGCCTTCTCAGTCGGCACCGGAGAAGTAGTTCGAGGGCGCTTGATCGACTGCGTGGCGGCTGCGACCCCCTTGCCACGCTCGGCCGCGGGATCATGAACAAGCTTTGAGCGTCTCTCCGAGCGAGGAGGTACAACTTCCTCCTCCTCCTCCTCTTCTTCCTCCTCACCCGAGTCATCACCCTCATCATCATTGTCAGCATCCGAATCCCACTCCTCCGGGCTTTCGCCCCCACTTCCTTCCTCCTCCTCGGTCGGCGCCTGCGCCCCATTGGGCATCGAGTACAACTCAGTGGTGGCCTGACAGACAGCAGAACAAGACAAAGGTCAATCGATCAATTTGCAGTGGAGCAGAACGGATAAAACAAGATTACAATTAGAAACAAATGGTCATACCGTGTCCGGTGTGTAGGTGCAGTCGAGTGGGGGAATCCTCCTAGCCCCTCGAGGGTTGTCCTTATTCCCTGTGATTGCAGCCATCCACCTCTCCAGTGTGGCGTGGTCGACTGCTTCTGGATGGACCCGACCGGTGTCTTCGGTGCCGCAATACAGCCACATCGAGTGGCCTCGGTACTGAAGTGGCTGGATACGCTGTCTAAGGAAGACCTCCAGAAGATCCATGCCCGTCACTCCATCCCGAACGAGCTGAACTACACGCTCCATCAACATTTTTACTTAAGGTTTCTCCTCAGGGAGCACCTTCAGAGAAGAGGGTTTGTCCGCTCGGTCCATGGAGAACGGAGGGAGACCAGTCGACTGCCCCGGCGTCGACTGGTCTTGGCAGTAGAACCAGGTCGACTGCCACCCTCTAACCGACTCAGGAAGGGTCATGGCCAGAAAAGTACTCTTGCTCCTCATCTGAATCCCAAGACCCCCGCACATCTGGATAACCTTAGTCCTCTCATCATCCGGACTCGCCTTTTTCACCGTCTGTGAGCGACAGGTGAATATGTGCTTAAAGAGACCCCAGTGTGGTCGACAACCCAGGAAGTTCTCGCACATGGACACGAAAGCAGCAAGATAGGCAATGGAGTTGGGAGTGAAATGGTGGAGTTGTGCCCCAAAGAAATTCAAAAACCCTCGGAAGAAAACACTCAGCGGCAGAGAAAATCCACGGTCTATGTGAGTGGCTAAGAGAACACACTCACCCTCCTGCGGCTGCGGTTGACACTCGGTCCCCGGAAGCCTTGCTGACCCATGAGGGATCAGACCTTCGTTGGCCAGGTCATTGAGATCTGCCTCAGTGATGGTCGAGCGGATCCAATCCCCTTGGACCCAACCTTTTGGCAGGTGGGACCTTGACGAAGATCCGCCCCGAGTGGACGCTCGCCCCTTCGCTTTCCCCGTCGCCGTCGCCTTCTTGGCGCGCTCCAAGGCCATCGTCTTCTCCTTCACCATTGTCACCGGCGAAGCACGCAAGGAGTGGGTAAGCGAAGGTGAGGGCGGGTGCAGCGGGCGTAGGCAAAGAGGGCGGAGGGAAGAATGGGAGAGCATTGTTCAAAAACCCTCGCTCGGAGCTTTATATAAGGACACTTCCGAGTGGATGACAAGTAGGCTCGGGCGCTCCTGTCACATCCCGAAACAGTCGCGCACGCGTGATACGTGGTGAAAAAGGTGGCACGGAAATCGAGGCGTCCATGCCTTATCTCATCCGAGTACCGCGGTCCGCCCCGCTTCGCGTACTTCCCAAAATTCGGATCCCACAAAATCCGCTAACGGCAGATCAATCTGTCAGACGATATCTTTCCTGCGATTCGTCGCTCGGAAGTTCACTGAAGTTCAAAAGTTCACTCGACAGAAGACAAGAATGGATCAAGGCGACTGAAGTAAAAGTTGACGCCGATGCTGAAAGAAAAATCGCTGATCCAAGATACGACATAATCAAAGCACGGAAAATAGGTCGGAGAAAATCGTCAACTCCTTCCTCACTCGAACCTCGATCCATTCGGGGGCTAATGATGATGTTATGTACCTAGGGTAGGGTCATGGACCTATCTAGGATACCATACCCAAGGACATCCTTAGACGAAGCTACCTTCCAGTCGACCAAGAGAGACTTCACTCGACTGGCTAGAAGACACTTGACGAACCTAAAGACACTCGACCATGAAGACTCACTCGACCACTAGGAGTTCAGGATCTACTCTGTATCCAAACGGTCTGTAATTAAGTAGTCTTAATGGTCATGATGACACTTTATGTAGGGCGTTACCAGTAACGCTCGGCGTTAATGTACTTTAACCCTCTGCTACGTGGGTTGGTTGGGGTCCTGGCGTCCTCTATATAAGCCACCCCCTCCACTGGTAGAAGGGTTCGCACCCCTGTAACCCATATACACATAAACCAGTCGACCGCCTCCAGGCTCCGAGACATAGGGCTATTACTTCCTCAGAGAAGGGCCTGAACTCGTTAAACACTCGTGTGTACAACTACTCCATAGCTAGGATCTTGCCTCTCTGAAAGAACATGCGGTGCCCCCATGTTTGGTTTTGGCAATTGATGACAATCTCTATGGACTAATGGTTGCCTTGAGTTATATTTGAAGGGTTTGTCCATAGGCTTTTCTTGGAGTCCATTTGTTGGTTTCAAGGAGAGTTTGTGATGACCAAGTTTCTATTAAGGAATTATCCAAAGATTGGTCTTATGAGTGTTGAGCTTATTGCAAGCATGTCTTGAAGAAGAAGATTGCGTGATCATTCATGTTTACCTTCAAGACACCATCCAAATGAAGAGAGTTGGAAAGATTCAAGGTTGATCAAGACTAAGTCAAAGAATGAATCAAGTTGATCAACACACAAAACATAGAACATGTACCGAGAGGGATCAAGCGATCCCATGGTATGGTAAGCATGGCCAATTACGCTTTGTGTACTAACCCATGGTCTTTGTGAGAGTTCTTTGTGGGGTTAGGTTGCGGTGTGCAAGCTCAAGTTGAATCATTACGAAGAGATCATATGCTTGAAGCTTGCCGTCCATTGTGGCGACAATGGACTTGTGAAGATGTGCAGAAGAGTGGCTCACCCATTGTGGAGTATGGGGGAGCAATCAACTAGTCTTCTTCGAGCCAATGCAATCAAGAAAGGTGGTCCAACTTGAGGGAGTCAAGATCATCATCATCTAGCTCAAGTGGATCATGTGCAAGGCAAAGGTTTGCCCTTGATAGGTTTTCTATTTTACCGGTCTCACGGTAGTTGTGGGAGACTGGGTTATAGGATTGATTGCCGTACTATCAAGGGGGGCTCTCGATGAGTTGCTTGATTGTATCGTTCGTAGAGAGCTCAAACCTTTGCATCCTTGCATCATCTTTTTGGTTCTTGTTTGGTTCTTCTCCTTGTGAGATTTGGAGCTTATGGTCATTTTTATGACAAGCTCGAGTTCATCAAAAACCGGAGTTCTCATGCATCTTCTATGATGTTTTAGATGTTGGAGGGTATGCCGGTTCTTCTCGGTTGGAGGTTTCACTCCTTTGTTTGCTAAGCATACCTCCCCTGCCTCTTCTTACTATAACCAACAAGTTTGATGCTACTCGTCTTGCTCTATTCAACAAGCTTGAGTCTGCTCAATTCGGAGCTCATATGAAGAAGTTATGGCAGTTCTGGTTTTCCTTGGAGTATTCTTTGTTTTCGTGGTTGAGGCATAAGGTTGGCCCCAACGGTAGTACCGCGACCACAGCGGTAGTACCGCCGAAGCTCCCCAGCGGTAGTACCGCTCTCAGAGCGGTAGTACCGCTCTCCGAACGGTAGTACCGCTTGGGATTTTCGGCCGTAGTACCGCTGTGCGTCTGGGCTACTTCCGCCTCGATTCTCGTACGAAGTTTTTCGTGTCGGGTTTTGCGGCACTAAGGGTGGCAGTAGGAGCGGTAGTACCGCTCTTCCCTAGCGGTAGTACCACCCTGGGGTCAGGGCCCTGGCAGCGCGGCAGTACCGCTGGGTTGAGCGGTAGTACCGCCCGAAGCGGTAGTACCGCCCTTCCCTAGCGGTAGTACCGCTCTGTGCGGGGATGTTCAGTGGGGTAACGGTTGGATTTTCCCCCTCCTATAAAAGGGGGTCTTCTTCCCCATTGAACCTTATCCTTTGAGCTCGTGTTCTTCCCCCATTGTTCACCTTCTCCGAGCTAGCTATCTCTCAATCCCTCCATGGATTCTTGCTAGTTTTGGGGGGGAAAGAGAGAGGAGATCTAGATCCACATTTCCACCAATCACTTTCTCCTCTATGTGAGGGGAACCCCTTGGATCTAGTTCTTGGAGTTCTTAGTGTTCTCCTTCTTGTTCTTCCTCTCATTTTCCTCCCTAGCATTAGTTGCTTTGGTGGGATTTGAGAGAGAAGGACTTGGGCACTCTGTGTGCCCTTGCCATTGCATTTGTGCATCGGTTTGAGTTCTCCACGGTGATACGTGGAAGTTACAAGTTGAGAAGCTTATTACTCTTGGGTGCTTGGGCGCCCTAGTCAGTTGGTGGTGTTCGGAGCTCAATCATTGTGGTGTAAAGCTCCGGGCAAGCGTCGGGGTCTCCAATTAGGTTGTGGAGATCGCCCCGAGCAATTTGACGGGTTCCGGTGACCGCCCCCAAGGGGTGCCAAAGTGTACGGGTTCGGTGACCGCCCCCAAGGGTTGCCATTTGTACGGGTTCGGTGACCGCCCTCAAGGGTCCCTTAGTGGAATCACGGCATCTTGCATTGTGCGAGGGCGTGAGGATATTATGGTGGCCCTAGTGGCTTCTTGGGGAGCATTGTGCCTCCACACCGCTCCAAACGGAGATTAGCATCCGCAAGGGTGTGAACTTCGGGATACATCATCGTCTCCGCGTGCCTCGGTTATCTCTTACACGAGCCCCTTTACTTATGCACTTTACTTTGTGATAGCCATATTGTTCTTTGTCATATATCTTGCTATCACATAGTTGCTTATCTTGCTTCGCATAAGTTGTTGGTGCACATAGGTGAGCCTAGTTATTGTAGGTTTTGTGCTTGACAAATTAACCGTTAGGTTTATTCCGCATTTGTTCAAGCCTAAACTGTAATTATTTTAAAGCACCTATTCACCCCCCCC
>NC_041389.1:64759149-64770905 GCF_002162155.2 Triticum dicoccoides | reverse complement strand
GATCTTTCACTCTCCATACCTACCCCCCATTCTACTGTCAGACTTAGAACCACGACACCGTACACCTTAGCGGAGCTGCTCCAACGACGGAACCGTCCATCACAGCAAAGTAGTACCCTCAGCGCCATTTCTAGAGGCCTCATATCATCTTCCTCGTTGCCGGCAGCCACGCCAACTGCATTACCATCATTGACTGAGCAGATGAACCTGAGGACTACACAGTTCCGGAAGAGAGGTCGCAGTCTTTCATGTTTGCTTACGTTATACATTGGTTATTATTACCTGCTACTTTATCGTTCAATCTTGAGTTTTGAATTTCCCATGGGTCTCATATCGAGCCAGCAACGAATAGTATATGTCTACTATCTGGTTCATCTGGGGTCTTCTATGTGGTTCATGTTGGGTGGGAAACAAACAATAGATGATCCATTGTCTATCTTTTTAAACTGAAGCTATAACCTACCTGCTATCATTAGTTTTGGATCCATCCACTCGTTTGCTACCATCAGTCTTGATTTTTGCATGCACCCCTTAGGCCTTAGAAAATCTAATTATTTTTTTATTATGCATGTCAGATATTGTACACAATCGTACTAAACATGTAGAGAAAAAGAGAAGACCGTTGCATGTGAATATAATGTCATGCAGACGTCGCTCCATGGTGGGCAAAGTGGCCCCTGTCGGTGTCAAAACCGGTGGATCTCGGGTAGGGGGTCCCGATCTGTGCGTCTTAGGCTGATGGTAACAGGAAGCAAGGGACACAATGTTTACCCAGGTTCGTGCCCTCTCGATGGAGGTAAAACCCTACTTCCTGCTTCATTGATATTGATGATATGAGTAGTACAAGAGTAGATCTACCACGAGATCGTAGAGGCTAAACCCTAGAAGCTAGCCTATGATGGTTATGATTGTGATCGTGATCGGCCTTCTAAGGACCAACCTCTCTGGTTTATATAGACACCGGAGAGGGCTAGGGTTTACACGGAGTCGGTTACAAGGAAGGAAATACAATATACGGATCGCCAAGCTTGTCTTCCACGCAAAGGAGAGTCCCATCCGGACACGGGACGGAGTCTTGAGTCTTGTATCTTCACGCTCCAATAGTTCGTACAAAGTGTATAGTCTGGTTGTTTGGATACCCCCTAATCCAGGACTCCCTCAGTAGCCCCTGAACCAGGCTTCAATGATGATGAGTCCGGTGCGCAGTCTTGTCTTCGGCATTGCAAGGCGGGTTCCATCTCCGAATACTCCAAAGTAACTATCGAACACTTAGACTGTGTCCGGATTTCCAAGATGATCTTCACATACCATAGTAGGGAGCATAGCATAAATCTGCTCCGCCGGCAATCTTTGTACGCCGTGCTCTTGCGCCATGGCCCGCCCCAACACGAACCAGTGTTTCTTGTACCACCTCAACTCGCGTTGCGAGGCGGTTTTATTGGCACGCCCTGCCAAAGCAGAGATCGTGTTCCTCTTATTACGGGATCTTCCATCAATACGGGCTCTTGATAAGTCTTGACTCCGTGTTTTGAGATAAGTCTTGAGTGGTCATGCTGAGGACTCTTGATATACACCCCCTTTATAAAGGGGCCGAGGCCTACACCTCTTTTCCACCACCCTTGCGCCTTCTCGCATCTCGAGTTCTAACACCCGAGACCCAAGCGCAAACACCCCAGATCCTCCAATATGTCCGGATCCAACCCTCAAGGCTGGTGGGTGGCCTCCTCGATCAAAGAGGAGGACATTGCGAGGCTTAGGGAGGTCAGATACCTGACTGCCGACATCCATCACAGGCTTCCTGCTCCAGGGCAGGTCATCCCGACTCCCAAGTCTAACGAGAGTGTCGTATTTGTTCCTAACTTCCTCCGCGGCTTGGGCCTCACCCTTGATCCTTTTGTGAGGGGGCTCATGTTCTATTATGGGTTAGATTTTAACGATCTAGCCCTGGACGCTATCCTCCATATCTCGTTGTTCATTATTGTGTGTGAGGCTTTTCTCCACGTCACTCCACACTTTGGCTTATGGCTCAAGACCTTCAATGTGAAGCCGAAGATGATTGAGGGGCAACATGCGGAGTGCGGAGGTGTCATAATAAGCAGGAACACCGATGCCCCATGGCTAGGGGGTTCTTTCCCAAAAGTATCCAATATGTGGCAGCAGAGGTGGTTTTACGTCATGACTCCCAGAGGCACAACGTGGGTGGCCGCCCCCGACTTCCACTCGGGCCCTCCGTCACAACTGGCGTCATGGAACAACATAGGACGGAACTGGGGGCCCGCTAGTGATGTACCAATACTGCAGAGCCATATCCGGGAGCTTCTTGAGAGGGACATTAACCTTGTCAGCATAATTCAAGTAATGCTAATCCGACGGATGCTGCCGTGCAAGCGCCGGCCTCTCCGGATGTGGGAGTTCAATCCAGAGGGTCCGTGGACTATTAAGCACTTCTTCGGCCTGAAGCTCGAAGGGATGTGTAAATTATTCTTCGGACCACAAGTAAAGTGTCCGGACACCACCGAGGATGCGGGCCTAAGCTGCAATCGCCTAGATACCCAAGTGAGTAACCTTGACACCGGACACATCGTTTATATTTGTCATAGTCATTATTCTGAAAATCCTCCATGGCCAGGAATGGCTCAGCAAGGCGGAGAGAATCAGGTGTCCGGCGCCACTTCCCGAAGGCTCGCCTAGTCCAACCATTGCCAAGATGCTTGACTGGGTGCTCAGCAAAATTCCCTCAGGGAAAGGCGCAGGGAAGAACAGAGAAGCCGAACTTCACACGTTGCACATCCAAACCGGGGGAATTGTTACCTCCCCTGATGAGGATAGTCGGGAAGGGGAGTCTAAAGCCTCCTCCCCGCGCGGGAAGAAGAGGGCAACCTCCGAAGACTTGGAGACAGAGATGCCCAAGCAAGGGAAAAAGGTATCACCAGGGGGCTCTGCCCCGACGGGCACCCTCACCGCGTCATGCCCGCCAACAAGCTAGCCCTCCACCGAGCTGTAAGTTAACCGTAAATCCGAAGGTACTACTTTTCTCCGAGTACACTAACCAGGATCCATTTTTTGCAATCCGGCTAGCAGCTCTTCTCAACAGAGTTCATCTTTGGGGGATCTTCCTCCGGAGATGATGGAGAGTGAGACCCCACCAGCCTCTCTGCCTCATGAGGCGGGTGACACCGAGGTGTCATCAAGGAGGAGTCTGGATTTGCCGAAGCCAGAAGCTAATCCGTCAGCCGCCCTGAGCCCGAAGCGTTCGGCTCCCACGGGGGGCGATGAGAAGAGTCCGGCACAGTTCTGTGTCCGGTCGGACATACTGATGGGCCTTCTGGAGCAAGCTGCGCTATCAGAGGAGCACCGCTCATTAATTAGCACCATGCTGAAGAAGATTTCATCCGCCACAAGCGGTTTGAATGAAGTATTTACGAGCCTGCTCAGAGGCTTTGAGGTATGTAGTGAAAAATACACAATTTTTTGGCTGTAAGACACGCGCTAGGTGTGATCCATATGGATAGTAGCCCCTGAGACTCTGGTTGCCCGCCCTAGGCGGCAAACCGAGGATCATATTGTGTAAGTAATGATTGCGCTGTACATATGCGCACGTATCTAAGGATCCGACAGCCGACTAGTCCGTTGAAGTTGCCAAACTGAGGAGGCAGATTGGATCTATTGATGCCGATATCACGCTGGGTGAACGAGCGGCTGAACGAGTCACAAGGTATGTGCTCTGCTTTCCTTGTTATGTTGTATAGGAAAATATGAGAGGGGCATAATATTAATGCGACATGCGTGGATTGCAAACGGTGCTGCTGCCGTGGAATCCCTAAGGGCGGAACTTGCCCAGGCCAAGGAACAAGCTCGGGCTAGCAATGCGGCTGCCCTAAAGGCAGCCGAAGAGTTGAGAGCCGAACAGGTTGCTCCTCACCGAAGCGAAGACAAGACAGCCGAAATGGCTGTTGAGTTGAAAAATGCCGCCGACCGGTATGAGCTCCTTGAAAAGGAGAATCAGGTTAATTCGGCTGACCTGAACAAGACACTTAATGCGGCCAAGGAGATGTGGAACGAAATCAGGGATATGCAGGAGGAGCTTCGACAGGCCGGAAAAATCGCGGCTGGGAGCCCCTACTTGTTGCGGATGAAGTTTTTGGATCCAAAGTATGCTCCCCTGGATCGACGCTGGAGTCCTGCAGATGCTTATGCGGACTTGGCGAAGAGTACAGCCGATGCCGCCAAGTTTTTCAAGGATCAGGGTGATAAGGAAGTGGAGAAGTTGTTCTGGTCCCAATTCAATGCTCCCGCGCGTCCATTAACGTTGAGTGAGAAAATGGCTGCTTTGGCGGAGCTTCATAGGTTGTCCGGGCTTGCCATGCGGTTTGTAATAGACCATCTTTGGCCGAGGGGCCCTAAGCCAGACAGTTATTTTGGTTTGGTGCAACAATTCCTCGGTGCCGTATCGCAGATCGATGCCATGAGGAGGTCGGCGTGTATAGAGGGTGCACGGATGGCCCTTGCCCACGTTAAAGCATACTGGACAGATATGCAGGCCACCGTCATTGCGACCCAGAATCCGGCGGGAGGTCAGGATCCGGCCGAGCACTACTTGGAGCAAGTAACAGAAGGTGCTCGCTTAATAGAGGCTCAGTGCTCAAAGAATGTCATGTTCGAGTGACAAGTCGCTTCATTGTAAAAACGACGTAATTTTTATTATGGGGCTATATTTATACTTTGTGCCCGAAAGTATTATTGTGCCTCCTGTGCGGCCGTTTTTATGTATACGTATAACTCTGAAAGTTAGCAGTCGTTGGCTTCAGCCCCCACGCATACAATGCGGGGGGATTCGCGAAAAATATGCATAATCACACTTGATCCAACGTCTTGGTCCACTAAGGACGTGATTGCACGTCGAACTAGGCAACCGGACTATATAGCTGTAACACTTTCACTTAGCCATAGGAGTTTGACGGTGGGGCTACTATGTAGCCCCTAGTACTTTTGCATGCATCCGAATACGGGCGCGTGTGTACATGGCCGGGAAATGGCCCTTCATTAATGCGGAGGAATCCTAAAGATTCCTGTAAGTCTTCGAGTGGTTGAACAGTCTCTCGTTGTATCATGACAGTCAGTTTTCAGCTTTCTCTACTGAGGTGCTCATCCGGAATAACCAGGGTACAATCACAGTAGTTCTCCTTTGGCCGCCTTAGTCGATAAGAACGGAACGTAAGGCGGCAAACCCAGGAGCCGGGCAAACCCAACATTTGACCAAAGACATGATTCGGAGCTGATGCATATAAGGCCAAACTCGTGACGCCGAACACTCCCGAAGGTATTCGCACTTTATAACATAAAATGGGCTGAAAACGCCCTTTCATTATGAACCCTATATTTCCAGGTACGTTCATTAGTCTGTCGTGGCGAAATGCCCATAACGGCAGTACCCTCTGTGGGTATAGTACCCATGAGATAAGTAAGCAACATGAGGCAATAAAAGGTTTACACAGGGGCTTAATCTAAAAAGAAATCTTTGAGCGGGGCCCTACTGCATGTCTGCACCTTTATCTCCGTTGTGCCGTGTCCTGGAAGGGTATCGCACGAATGCTGTCTGTAAAAAGAAAAACTCATGTAGAAGAGCATAACGTGAGCGTGCGATGGATAGTAAAAGTGTAAAACATTGGCCTGTAAATAAGGTCAGGCCAACATTGGGGATTTATTAAATATTTATAGCCCCTGGTGTCCTCTATGGGATTTACATATACGGCGCCCTGGTTCATTTTTATCCGGGCTGCCGGACTCGTCTAACCATGTCCGTGGTCTTAACGACCAGTCATGCTTTCTGGTATTGGGGGCCGATTAGAGTCCGGCCACTAGAGCCGTCGCGTATTCCTCCGCGCATGAAGAGCGCTCTGTGTTTCTGTTAACGGTGATGACGCCACGTGGACCTGGCATCTTGAGTGTAAGGTAGGCATAATGTGGTACTGCATTGAAGTGGGCGAAGGCCGTTTCTCCCAAGCAATGCGTGATAGCCACTTTGGAAGGGTGCGATGGTGAAGAGTAGTTCTTCGCTTCTGGAGTTGCCTGGGTAGCCCAATATTACCTCCAGTACGACGGAGCCCCTACCATAGGCTTCAACGCCTGTTATCACCCCTTCAAAGGTGGTGTTGCTTTGGCTAATTCTGGATGGGTCTATCCCCATCCTGCGGACAGTTGATGTCTACTACAGAACCTTCTTCTTGTAGACGTTGTTGGGCCTGCAAGTGCACAGGTTTGTAGGACAGTAGAAAATTTCCTTCAAGTGGATGACCTAAGGTTTATCAATCCGTAGGAGGCGTAGGATGAAGATGGTCTCTCTCAAGCAACCCTGCAACCAAATAACAAAGAGTCTCACTAGTTCGGCGAATAGATGAAGATACAAGTGCAAAATAGATGGTAGATATAGGTTTTTGTAATCTGAAATAATAAAAACAGCAAGGTAACTAAAGATAAAAGTGAGCGTAAACGGTATTGCAATGATAGGAAACAAGGCATAGGGTTCATACTTTCACTAGTGCAAGTTCTCTCAACAATAATAACATAGATAGAACATATGACAAGCCCTCAACATGCAACAAAGAGTCACTCCAAAGACACTAATAGCGGAGAACAAACATAGATATCATGGTAGGGTACGAAACCACCTTAAAGTTATTCTTTCGGATCGATCTATAAAAGAGTTCGTACTAGAATAACACCTTAAGACACAAATCAACCAAAACCCTAATGTCACCTAGATACTCCATTGTCACCTCAAGTATCCGTGGGCATGATTATATGATATGCATCACACAATCTCAGATTCATCCAACCAACATAAAAGTACTTCAAAGAGTGCCCCAAAGCTACTACCAGAGAGTCAAGAACGTGTGCCAACCCCTATGCATAGGTTCATGGGTGGAACCAGCAAGTTGGTCACCAAAACATACATCAAGTGGCACATGATATCCCATTGTCGCCACAGATAATCACGGCAAGACATACATCAAGTGTTCTCATAAAGACTCAATCCAATAAGATAACTTCAAAAGGGGAAACTCAATTCATCACAAGAGAGTAAAGGGGGAGAAACATCATAAGATCCAACTACAATAGCAAAGCTCGAGATACATCAAGATCGTGCCATAGAGGAACACGAGAGAGAACACGAGAGAGAGAGAGATCAAACACATAGCTACTGGTACATACCCTCAGCCCCGAGGGTGAACTACTCCCTCCTCGTCATGGATAGCGCCGGGATGATGAAGATGGCCTCCGGTGATGGGATCCCCCTCCGGCAGGGTGCCGGAATAGGGTCCCGATTGGTTTTTGGTGCCTATAGAGGCTTGCGGCGGCAGAACTCCCGATCTATCTTCTCTTCTGGAAGTTTTAGGGTACATAGGTATATATGGGTGCAGGGGGTACGTCGTTGGACCTCTGGGTTTCTCACGAGGTAGGGGGCATGCCCAGGGTGGGGGCTCCACCCTCGTGGGCATCCCGAGACTCCCCTGGCGTGCACTCCAACCCCATCAGGTTGGTTTCCTTCCAAAATTAACTTCTCCAGTTGATTTCGTTCCGTTTTGACTCCGTCTGATATTCCTTTTCCTCGAAACACTGAAATAGGCATAAAACAGCAAATCTGGGCTAGGCTTCCGGTTAATAGGTTAGTCCCAAAAATAATATAAAAGTGGATAATAAAGCCCAATATTGCCTAAAACAGTAGATAAAGTAGCATGGAGCAATCAAAAATTATAGATACGTTGGAGACGTATCAACAGTGTCCTGGTATATTAAATTGAGACTACTGCCGCTGTCCATGAGGACGTGGGTGAGATGGTATCCATCGATTATTGGGTCAAGCACCAAGGCCTCTGATCCTCCGTGTCGAATACTAGTCAGGCAGTCCGTGTGATTGAAGGTGATCGGACAAGCCAACCAGTAGTTAGGTGTGGGTACGATGGGCCCTATAGCGTACGTGTCTCGGAGCGCGCGTTCATGCCTTCTCGTGGATGTGTGAGTCACGTGGATCAAGTTTACTGTTCTAACCTCTGGTGGGAATTTTTTCTGTCCCCTAGTGTTCGGCTGGCGAGGTTCATCCTCGTCTTCACTTGGTGTTTCCCTTCCCTTGTGTTCGGCATTTAATTTGTCGGCCTTCTTGAAGACCCAGCACTCTCTATGCGTGTGGTTCGCAGGTTTGTCCGGGGTGCCATTAATTTGGCACAGTCTGTCCAGGACTCTGTTCAGACCGGATGGTCCCTCTTTGCTACCTTTAAATGGCTTCTTTTGCTGATCGGGTCGAGAGCCCCTGAATCCGACATTGACCGTTGTGTTGTCCGGGCTCTCTTCCTTATTTTGATTTTTGTTTTTATTACGTCGTGGCTTCCCGTTGCCATCCCTTATTTCGGATGTGCTTGGGTCGTTGGTGCCCTTACGGGCCAACCAGCTATCTTCACCCGTGCAAAAGCGGGTCATAAGGCTTGTTAAGGCTGCCATTGTCCTTGGCTTTTCTTGGCCAAGGTGTCTGGCAAGCCACTCGTCGCGGATGCTGTGTTTGAATGCCGCTAAGGCTTCGGCATCCGGACAATCGACAATTTGATTCTTCTTAGTGAGGAATCTGTTCCAAAGTTTGCGGGCGGACTCTCCGGGCTGTTGGATTATGTGACTTAAATCGTCCGCATCCGGAGGTCGGACATAACTCCCTTGAAAATTGGCCCTGAAAGCGTCCTCGAGTTCCTCCCAACTTCCAATTGAATTTTCGGGGAGGCTTTTCAACCAGTGTCGAGCTGGTCCCTTCAGCTTGAGGGGAAGGTATTTGATGGCGTGGAGGTCATCCCCACGAGCCATGTGTATATAGAGGATAAAATCCTAGATCCAGACCCCTGGGTCTGTCGTTCCGTTGTATGCCTCTATGTTCACAGGTTTAAAACCCTGTGGAAATTCATGGTCCAGTACTTCTTCGGTGAAGCACACGGGGTGAGCAGCCCCTCTGTATCTGGACGTGTTGTGGCATCCCGTCGGCTGTTGTTGTGTCCGGTGTTTATTCTGAACTGGTATTCAATTGGTATCATCATTTTGGTGCCATAGTCCCACGTTGGGGTGTGTCCTTTAGATCCATAGATGGACCTAGCTGCGTCGGCTTTCTTATCCAGGTGCTCACGTAAATCGTGTGCGGCGTCGGTAGCAGCTCTGTTGTGGTTATGAAGTGGTTCGTCTGGTCTCTTGGTCGTGTTGTTCTTTGGTGGAACAGCCTCGTTGTCGAATTCTGGCAGCAGCTTGTGTTTTGGATAGCTCTTTGTATGGCGGTCGTCGCCGTATCTTTCTTCAGTGTCTAGCACTTTATTCCATCTGCGGTTGAGCGTTTCCTGTGCGGCCTTTAGCCGTTGCTTCTGCTTCTTCAGGCTTCCCGCGGTGGCCATAAGCCTTCTATGGAGGTTATCTCGTTCCACGCGTGTTTCCGAGATGATGAATGCATCGTCATCCGGACTGTGTTCTTGTCCTGGGGAGGTTTGATGAACTAGTCCCACGGGATCATTGTGATCGGGCGTCTGCTCCGAACTGTGTTCGGCATGACCTGGCTCATCGTGCTCCATTGCTGGGTCCGTATGGTCATTGTTGCCTTCGGAGTTGACTAGGGTGTCGATCTTTCTGGCGCTCTTGTCACTATTTTTATTGTTGCTGGACTTGGAGCGGCGTCTGTGTTGTCGTTTCGATTTTTGCCCGGGGGTTTTATCTTCCAGATTGTCGCTGTCGTCCTCCTTAGGCGTGTCCACCATGTATATATCATACGACGTGGTGGCTGTCCACCGCCCTGTGAGCGGTGGTTCCTGTTCTTCTCCTGCATCGTCGTCCATACCGTTGATGTCTTCGGAGTCGAAGTCAAGCACGTCGGTTAATTCATCGACCGTGGCAATGAAATGGGTGGTGGGTGGGCAACGAATTCCTTCATCGCCTGCTTCCCACTCGAGCCGAACATAGTTCGGCCAAGAGTTTCCTGTCAAAGAGAGAGATTTTAACGAGTTCAGCATGTCGCCAAGGGGTGGGTGCTGGAAGATATCCGCAGCGGTAAACTCCATTATCGGATCCCAACTAGGCTCGGCGGGCTCGGGAGCGCACAGACTGGAACCTTCAGCCGGATACGAGTCTGGGGGTCCGGTGTTACAGGCTTCCTTATAGGTAAGGCCTATGTTCAGCTCTACCACCAATGAGTGTGCGGCTTGCGGGGTGGGGTCCATCCACCCGTCCTTGGGCAACGCAGTCTGCTCTGGATTTAGGTCCGAGGATACCGCAGGGGTGATATCCCGAGCATTGTCCGACAGCAGGTCTAAGCCGTGCTCATCGTGACTGTCCGGCGCTCCTGGCACAGGCCCAATTCCGTCGAAGATCAAGTCTTTGCGGATATCGGCTGTGTAGTTCAGGATTCCGAACCTGACCTGGTGGCCAGGGGCGTAGCTGTGGATCTGCTCCAGTTGGCCAAGCGAATTGGCCTGCAGCGCGAAGCCGCCGAACATGAAGATTTGTCCTGGGAGAAAAGTCTCCCCCTGCACGGTGTTGTGGACGATTGAAGGCGCCATCAAGCCTTGCAGCAGTGACACAAAGGAACTCTCAATGAAAGCACCAATGTCGGTGTCAAAACCGGCGGATCTCGGGTAGGGGGTCCCGATCTATGCGTCTTAGGCTGGTGGTAACAGGAAGCAAGGGACACAATGTTTACCCAGGTTCAGGCCCTCTCGATGGAGGTAAAACCCTACTTCCTGCTTGATTGATATTGATGATATGAGTAGTACAAGAGTAGATCTACCACGAGATCATAGAGGCTAAACCCTAGAAGCTAGCCTATGATGGTTATGATTGTGATCGTGATCGGCCTTCTAAGGACCAACCTCTCTGGTTTATATAGACACCAGAGAGAGCTAGGGTTTACACGGAGTCGGTTACAAGGAAGGAAATACAATATCCGGATCGCCAAGCTTGTCTTCAACGCAAAGGAGAGTCCCATCCGGACACGGGACGGAGTCTTGAGTCTTGTATCTTCACGCTCCAATAGTCCGGACAAAGTGTATAGTCCGGTTGTCCGGATACCCCCTAATCCAGGACTCCCTCAGCCCCCCCCCCCTCCTGCATTTCCAGATTGTATTCCAGAGGAAGATAACTGTTCAGGTGGAGATTCAGAAGGAGCCGACCATGCCTGTTTACCACCTGAGGTGTTTGCTCTAACCTGGCATGCTGATGTTGGTCATATCATGCATATGGCGCCTTGCATTGCTTACATTATGCATCTTATATGTCATCAGCTTAGTTTAGATTTGCTTTGTGTGAATGACACCTGTTTGGTTTCTATATCATACTCTCACCATTCCTAAATATTTGTCTTTTTAGAGATTTCAACAAGTGACTACATACGGAACAAAATGAGTGAATCTACACTCTAAAATATGTCTATATACATCCGTATGTGGTAGTCCATTTGAAATCTCTAAAAAAGACAAATATTTAGGAACGGAGGGGGTATATGGGAATTATGCAATGTCATCTTCTTTAGCCAGGCATCATATACATGAATCATGCAATGTCATCCTGTTTAGCCAGTCATCGTATATGTGAATTGTATCGTGCCATATTTTTTTCCATAATGTATTCCATTTCTCAACAATGTTTATACATTCATCTACTCTTCCTGTGCATCAGCCATTTGATCGGTCATGGGAAAATCTGGAGTGAAAACAAGGTCTTTTGAGCAGTCAGTGCTACCTGTC